>NW_010549705.1:0-14305 GCF_000687285.1 Phaethon lepturus
CCAACCTCAATGATTCTGTGATTCTGTGAATAGGCAACAAGATGGGACAAACTGGCCTAGAGTGAAGTATAATGTTCTGCTGCCAAAGAGCATGGAGAGAGGGTCAGTGTCAGAAGACTGTGGATGCAGGGTCCTTGGATAGGTCCAGCTGGCTTGTAAAAAAAGCTTATTTTGATATTATGTTTCATCCCAAAATCTTGGCAAGTCAGCAGCCTGCCAGGAGTCACCCTGAGGTAGACAGATGCAAGTTGTGGTTCAGTAGCAGTCATTAACAGAGAAGATCAACTCATAAGACTTGTAGATGCCATGGAGGTAGAAAACAATAATTCTGAAGGGCTTAGCTGCAAATATCATTTAATGGCAGAGGATGGATGTAAATACCAGAGTCAAAGTGTCATCAAAATGAAAAATGACTTAAGGCTGCTTACCTAAGCTCATGTCATCAGCATAAATAAATTAATGGAATAATATTTTAAGCTGCTTGATAATGTACGAGTGAAAAAAACCCCAACACAACAGTGCTGATATGGAACAGATTAAGAGATGCCCAAAATTATCTCTGAAATTATGCTGTTTAAAAGTTCTATACTGTGAATAAACCACTTAGGAATACTCCAGACAGTGACACTAGCAGCCTGCTGTGGTATACCTTGTCGTGGGTGGAAATGATTAACCTACCTGTCTGTCATCTAGAGATTTCCTGAATGATTGCATCCCTGGATTGCACTTCTCTTATTAACAAGTGCATCACGTCAGTGGGGCAAAGCTTGATGGGCAGAGTCTGGCTTCATTCATGTTATTGAAGTCTTTTACTTTTGGAAACAGAGTGGCCACTTGCAAACTGCCTTTGGGAATGGTCCCTGGCCCACACTCCCTGAAAACATGCTTGGGAAGCATGGGAAAGTGTTAGTTGGCTGGGGCTAAAAGCTGCCATGGGCTGCTATAAAAGCTTAGCAGTACTGATGATTGAGTTCCTCTGCCCATGCCCTGGCACAGTTTAATTTACTAGTATGGCTGTAGCCATATTATGTTTTATTAGCTCTATGGATATAATTGAATAAAACAATCTTTCAGGAGCTAACGGGGTTCTTTGGGTAGACACAGTATGCTTCAAGCTAAGTATAGGTTGAGAATAATATCTCTGAGTGTAACTTGCTTATGTTAATTAATTAGAATATTTGAAAGAGAGGCTGCTTTGTTCCCTTAGAGCAGATGTGGCTGGTAGCAAAGGAAGCAGTGATAACTTCATGGTCGTATCAAATGTACCAGAAAAAGGGGGTTCTTTCCTCCTTAGATTTTTTTTTTTTTTAATAGCTGAAGATCTTGCTTTTCATGGCTGGATTTGAGTCTTCCATTTTAATCACTTTCTAAGTTCTCCACTCTTCAAGATCAGTTGATTGTTTTTCTATGATATTCCAATTCTCTTTGTATTGAGCTCAGAGCTGTTAGCAGTTACAAGTGGCTGAAACTTGCAGGAGACATGTGAGGTACTGGGGGACTGGAAAAAGGCAGATTTGGTGCCTGTCTTAATACAAAATGGGAAAGGAGGACCTGACAATGTAGAGATCAACCACTTTAAGTTAATTCCTAGAAATATCCTGGCACAAATAATCAAAGCCTTTGCAAGCACCCAGAAGATAACAAAGAGCTAAGTAACAGTGAACATGGGCTTGTCAAGAACAAATGACATCAAACTAATCTAATTTCCTCCTGTGACAGGATAAAAAGCCTTGTGGACAGAAGAGAAGTAGTAGGTGTCATATATCTTTGTGCAGGAAAGCTTTTGACACTGCCCCTCATGACATTCTTGTAAGCAAGCTGAGACAACAAGGTCTACATGAAACTACTGTAAAGTCTGTACAAAATTTCCTGGAAAACTGTGGTCAGAAAAGTTAACAATAGTTTTGACATTTATTCTGTGTCAAAGTAGAAAGAGGCATGGAATAGAATTGCACAGGGCTCTGGTTTAGGCAAGTGAATTTAACTGCATGTATTTGGAGTCGAAAACAGCAAGGCTAGAAGGCTATTTTATAGGAATAGATTTAGGATGAGTATGGTGAGTGGGACCCAACAATGCTGTGCTCATGCAAAAACATGCAAATAAATCCTGGGATGAATATTTATGAAGCTAACCTACACACCATATGCAGTAAACCTGCTGTATTCAGTTCTCACAAAGCCATAGCTCTTTTGCCCTGCGTGGTTCTGGGTGATGTCCTTCAACAAAAACATAGATCAGCTGGTGGGGATGTAGAGGAGAGCAATAAGAATGGTCAGAGATGGGAAAAGATTGGGCAAATATCCATCAGGAAAGCTGGAAATGTAGCTGCTTCTGTTGTGGGACAGTGCAAAAGTCTGTGCAAACGGTGTGATACCATGGTGGCTTTTTGCATGAGTATATTTTGTCAAATCATTTCTATCATGTGTAGAAGTAGTGAATGAACATACAAAACAGGATTAGTCCTAAAGATGTTCCATGAGGAACTCTAGTTTTAATCTTCTTCTGGTCTAATCTTGCTCTGATTTAGGGTGCTTTTCCGTCATCTTTCCTTTAGCCAGAGTCCTTGCACTAATTAGCATCTTTACTTTTATCACAAATAGTTTTCCATCTGGCACTAAATCAAATACTTAAGTCTTTCTAGTATTAGAAGTCACAACAGAGCTGTTCAGTCAAAATTTTCCAGAAAATTAAGGACTATTAACTCTGCCCATTCTGGGAAACTCCCATGGATGCTAATATTGCTTAAAGTGATATATTGTACCAATCTGTCACATATGTTATGTCTGCTTATGTATGCTGAATACTTGGGGACCCAAGGTCTGCCTTTCCTGTATTTGGTAGTCTGAAATGAGCTTAAAGGTCACAGTAGCCGAGGCATTATTGTTAGTCACCTGTAATAAGGTGGGGGTTTTTTGTATAAATACGAAGAGGCCTTTCCTCTGCAGCCGTTCTACACTGCATGCAGGACACATAGTTTACAAATGTTAATATAAAGAATTCCTTTGGAAAAATACAGTGAAATCATAGCTAAATCCAACATCTCTTCTTTCCAAATTGTAAGAAGGCTCAACCTAAATAATCCTTTTATTCTGTGCTTGGTGAAATTTCTTTAACAGAATCACAGTCTTTCATGGGAACTTGATTGTTACTAGAAGTCAGTTCCAGATCCAAATCCAGATCCAAGAATTTCTGATTCTTGTTCTTCCCCTGTTTTACTGCATTGCAAGTGCAGAAGCAGTTAAATCCCTCTTTCCACTTTGCACACACGCACACCCCCCGCACACACGTGTGCACACAGGCTAACGCACCACTTTATACGATGTGTCTGCTTGGCAACTTGTGAGAGTTTTGCTGGCGCGTGGGAGAGACCTGGAGGAGTCAAGTGCAGCATTAATGTAAGTTCCCAGTGGCTTAGAGAGAAGCTCATTACTGACCTGGCTTGTGTGTCTTGTTCGTTTACAGTAACACTTTAAATATTTAATCGATCTCTCATTCCTTCCTGTCGTGGACCATTTTCCCTCAATTGATTCCTTTTTGGGGGGGCAGGGATCGCTGGAATGCATTTATGTTAGTGGAATCCTATAAATTATACTCATTAAGAGGCCAAATACAATAGGCCAATGTGGAATTAGTCTAAGCTTCATATGGTATTTTTTGCCCCAGGTTCTCAAAGCACTTCAGAAACACTAACTAGATAAAAGTAAAGAGCAAAGCTCTGCTGGAAGTTAAAATACCTCCTTAAGTTCCCAGGAGCTGCTGCTTAGGAGTAGTTGCTGTAGAGCTAACAGGATTATCCTTTCTGTAATGCTTGGCTCGCTCAGCTTCAGCATTTCGGGGTTTTCTATCATGATGAGAGATAGGATGCGTCCTACGGAGAGGGAAGGAAAGTAGAAGGTTGGCGTGAGAAACATCACTTTTTCCGGGAAAAAAGTGTATGGTCTTCTTGGTTGCACTTCCTGAGGCTCCTCATCGGGTCAGACAATGCTGAGGCACTCGTGAGGTCGAGCAGTGTCCTCATGTTTCACGATTTAGCTGCGAAGCATCTCTTCTGTAGGTAGCGATGTTGCAACATCTGTTTTACAGGTGGGCAAAGAGAGGCACAGGCAGGGAAGGGACCTGCCCCAACCTCTCACCTACAGGCTCATAAATCTTGTGTTAACTTTGTGGGATCGCAAATTAATTTTTACCACGAAGCAATTGACAGCAACTTTTTTTGGCCATTTTTTAACAAGGTCTATAAGCCTCCCTTTGTAATCCTATGCAATAGCCGTTAGACAGCATGTGCTTGTAAAGACAGCCGTAGCAGGCACATTTACTTTACGCAGCTCCTGAATGCACTTGGGGGAGTCATAAAAACAGTATCACACCTTTGGGGTTGTACAGAGGTCTTGGACTACAGGTTGGACTTGTTCTTGATGAACACAGTATCACTTTATAAACCCTATAAAGAAAGAACTGTGGGGGTGTTTGCCTTTCACCAAGCCAGGCTCAGAGAAGATAATAAGAAACCTTCAGTAGCTGAAGGCAAATGCTTTTAATGGGCAGGTGGAAGGTGTTTTCAGCAAATATGCTTTAAGATCGGATAACAAAACAGATATTCAGAGCTGCTTCTGGGCCCGGTAAGTTCTTTGCCACTCCTGGTGAACAGGGAAATTGCCTTGAAAATGTGTCATTTTCAAATCAAATTAAATCCCTTGCACACTTCCTCAGTGCTATTGATTTTTATTTTATTGATCAGCCAAGAAGTGCTTGGGTATTTCAGATACGTATTTAAAGTATTCCTGTGTTATCTGGTTTTGCTCTGTCAATCTTAAATCTAAACATCCTCAGTTATCTGAAATAACAAATAGAAAAGAAAAAAAACCAACCCCAAACCTGTCCTGTTCCCTAGTAACTTAGCATGAAGTGCTATCCCACAAGTGTCACAAGTGTTTTTCTTCAAATCACAGTGATACAATACAGAAGAAAGAGAAAACCAGGTTCACGCTCTGTGGGAACAGGGTATTTTCATGTGTGGGAATATTTGCTTTTCAACACAGTGCTTTGTAATACTTTCCATTATTACACAGCTAAACTGCTCAGCCTTTGAACTCAGAACCTAGTATTGCCTAACTACAAGGACCAGTGTCTGTCCGACTCCATTTATGCTATTACTATTTAAGCAAGCATTTGAAGTAGCAGGCTCTGAATACAGTCAAATTGCAAAGACAAATGCTGCTGTTGTCGTTACTGATGGCGTATGTCCTTGATACAAGTGCTGTATCTCAAGGAGAGAAGTATTCATGCAATCGTCCACTGCTGACTTTCTTGGCACCCTTCATTTCAGTTTTGTTTGGTAAGTGGTGGAGTCTTTGAATGAAGATGCAACATTTCAATTACTCCTCTCTTTTCTTTCCTGGAAACAGTCGAGGGATAAGAGCTGTGACTTAATTGAAAATATCCCTACAAAGCCTTAAAATTATTATAACTGAAATTAAAATCTTATTCTTTAACTACTATTAGGTTTCACCTTGACAAATCATTCCTGACTTTCAAAGAAGAGAGTTTCATGGCTAATAATAACCTTTGAGAATTTAGCAGATTTTGACCATTAATTTTCCTATACAGTCACAAATAAATACCAGGGAAGTCTCAATATTCTAATTGCAAATGACCTGGACTCACTATCAGAAATTTGGGCACCTAACTGATGCACTTAACACAGGAACGTAGAAATGATGGGATCTTCTGTAGTCAATGGGGCAGTATTGGCACCTCTGAACGGCAAGGCAAATTTTAGGAGGATGGAACTAGTCTCTGGAGATGGATATCTGTTGATGCTGACTGGAGCATGCTCCTACGTTCAGGTTATGCAGGAGGTCCTGAGCGTATAGCTGCTGCTATGTCTCCTATAGAGGAGTTAGATGGAGCCATCCCCTGCCGGTCACCTTCTACTGACTGCTCAGAGAGACATTAAAAAAAATGTTTCTGCGTTAATAAGAGTTGACAGCTAAACTAGTGAATGGCTGAAAGAGAAGAAGTTACTTCCAACCTCAGTCTTGCAGGTGGAGCTGAGTGCTCCCCATTTTAGGGATGCCTGACAGTTCCTCTCAGAAATCTTTTCCTCAGTTGATTGATACTTTAGCAAACATTAATTTGGGGGGTGAAATTTTCCATGCCAGTTTTCTGCCTCCTCAGACTGATATTTTTAAAGATCCAGCCAAAATTATTCAGAGAAGGAAGCTGGAGAAAAACATGTTGGTTTCAATACTAAAATATTTCTCCCAGCCTGTCTACGAGGAGTCCTGGTACCTCCCTGCTGCAGAGCAGAGATCTGAAATTTGGTAAGGGGGTGTCTTTTGCGCATGTTCTGCTTTTTTTTTTTTTTATCTCCCTGTGGAAATTTCCCTAGCCTTTCTTAATTTACAGACGTTTTTTCAAAAAAATCCCACACATTTGAGAGCGATGTCACAGCATTTAACAGCTGAAGCCTTCAAAAGACGCTGCGGGGTAAGTGTCGTGCTGCTCCGACTGTGCATGCCCCGTTGCCGCAGCTTGCTTTCCACCGCTACCTAAGCGACAGGGATGCTCCTTACCATCACGGCTGATGTTTGCTCTTTGCAAATTTGGGAGCTGGATTCTCTTGGGGCTTTAAAGCAATGGCACCCAGTGCAATGAGGAGGGACAAGCTGCCTGGCTAGAAGGCAACAATTAAAGAAAGGAAATCTTAAAGTGGGAAAAGCAAGGAGTAAATTGGGACAGAGAGAGGGCAATAAGATTGTTAACGGGATTAGAAATTGCTTAGGGCTGCTCAGACACATTGGAGAGGGAGCTGGGACTGGGATCCTGCTGGGAGGAAGCCCCTGGATCCTGGGTCTGCAGCCTGCAGAGCTTGGAGAGGGGCTGGTGGAGCTTAGGTGAGGAGACAGGGATGAGGAAGGGATCAAAGGGAAATCAAAACCACCTGACAACGTGAGGGAGAGGCGTAGCCCAAGCATAACTCCCATTGCTTAGCCTGAGTACTATTTGTAACACCACAAGCCAGCACAGTGCCTATTAAAAGGCTAACCTGTGGGCTACAATACATACAGCTGCAGCCTTCCTCCTTTTCCCTGTATCTCATTTTTAAGGTCCCATACAGAGCACGAGATCCTGCATCTTATTTCTCTGTGTATTAAAACACACAGCTTTAAATACAACAGCCATATTAAACTCACCAGAACAAAGTGCTTGTCGCTGTATTTTAATCCAGCAAGCCCAGTGAATGCCCACTTTTTTGCAGCGTTAGGTATTAGAAAGGGACTAGACACACATGCTTTCAGAGAAGAAAAGGAAAGGAAATCAAGCTGCTTTCATGTATTCTTTGTAATTATTTTTCCCCTGTTATTCAGAATTCAAGTTTTGGGAAAAGAAAAAGGGGAAAAAAAAAGAGGACTGTAACATTTACTGGCAGTAATCATTTCACCATCTGCTCAGGCATGCTGCTTCCAGAACACGCGTTCTCAGCTGCTGAGCAGTCAGCCCTCGGCTCCCCTTCCTTTCGGAGACAGGGATGCCAGCAGTTCCTAAACTGTAACAGCATGAACAAGGCCTTTTTTTTTTTTCTTTCTCTTTTTTTCTTTTTTCCCTTTCAGTCGCTGGAATTTTTTTGAACAGGCAGGAGAGTTAGGACTTTTCACCAGATTGTTTCAAAGTCTGAGCTGTTCCCGACTTGACGATTCTTCATCTGAGTGCATGCGACTGGTAAAAATGTGGAGAATATTAATACTTTAATATTTTGGGGTGCCCTGAGTGGGTTTGCTTTGTAGTAGAGCTCCACTGGCACCTGGGCTGCTCTGAAGGATAGATTTCACCCGTGTTTCTTTAGTTGTACCTAGGGGAAAGCTTTTCTGGTGGGGTGCTCTCATGCCTGGACATAGACACCTTTGAGCACAGCACCCCTCTTTGTAATGGCTTCTTCCCATTCTCTTCTGCACGGTATCGCTAAGCCAGCACTGAGCTGTTCAACATCCCTGTGTCCTCTCTGACAGCCCAAACCCAGCAGTGAATCACAGCATATAAAATAGAAGGAGATGTACCTCACTACCAAGTGAGCTCTGTTGGCTAAAAGGAGCTAGGACAGCCAGAGTTACCCGCTCTGCGTGTTCTTGCATCACTGCCCTTCAGCTAGTGGTAAGCAGAAGCACTTAAGTAAATATATGACTAATTTAGAGGGCAGAGGGTAACATTAATTAGCTCATGCTGTCCTTGAATGTTTCTGTGTCACTGACTCCCTAATCTGTGGCTCTTGTGTTTTCTGTTGGCGTTTCTCATGGCAATAATAACCTGTGATCTCAGTTTGTACATTTAAACTCAAAATGAAAAAACATCCATCAGTGAAAGATCCTATTCAATTCTCCCACAGTATAGCCAGCGCTTTACAAAGAAATGAGACAGAGTGAATTCAGAGCCCATTAGGCATGTCCCAGGAGGCATAAATCTATATGCTTACAGATGTGCTTACAGATATAAATCTGCATCAAAAAAAAAAAAAAATCCTGCTTGACCAAAGGTAGTTGTTCTAAAACACGCAATTTAAAGTGCAGCTTTGTACTGAGAATTGACTTTGTGGGATGGCTTTGTGTGATTCTATGTGTGTTTCATTGCATCAAGATCAAATTTACTCCTTTACACGAAGAAGAAATGTTATTTCTCTGTCAGCCTTACATACTTGCTCTGGTTTCCCATACAAGAAACCATCCAGGAATCAGAGGTTTTTTTGATCAACATTTAATCCAGCTGAACTGTAATGCAGACCGCAGAGGTTGGAGCCTCAAAAACACTTTGGGAATATCCCCTGTTTCTCAAGACAGTGTCTGTGTGTGTGCATTAGCCTCTATATTTTCACCTTTGAGTACGCTGTGACACTCAGACCAGTTCTTTGCTGCCATTTAAGAAAATATCAATCTCTGAGATTGAATGAGTCGGACATGCTATTTATAAAAGGGTTATGTGAGCCAAATATTTATCATCCTCATAGCACAGGATAGTGGCACACGGCAAATCAGAAGACAGGCAGATAGGAAAAAGAGGTTGGGAAGACAAGAAATGGAGGCTAAAGAATATGAGGAAGCAGGGAAAAGAGGAAAAGAGAAAAAGGGAAGATGTTTGGGCCTGAAAGTGCTTCTAAATATTGGTGCCTACTGCAAATGTTCCCTGTGCAAGGGAAACCCATCCATTGACCTCCAGTTGCTGCTACCTAGATGTAGACAGGAGCTCCTTATTCTGCACTTCCCCCAATGATTATTAGCTGTAGTGCTGTGTGGTAAAGAGGAACAGGAAAATCCCCTGCAGCCTGGCTGGTTTTTAAGACCAAAATCCCTTTTGCACCCTGGGATGGGCAGATGCTGGCCACTTTGATAAGGTGAGAGGCTGTGTCATGCAGGCTGTGCAAGAAAAGCTCAGCTGTGGGGCGCAAAGGTTATATTCACTAGCTGAAGAAAATTAGACAGAAACAGTCTATACTTGGAAGGTTGGGAGAGAATGAACTGAATGACCTTAATCTTTCAATGGAACCACAGATACCATGAGCAAGGATTAAGGGCAGCAGATTTGAGACCATCCGTGGTGTCAGGCATGGTGGGAGAGGCCATGCTGACTTGTGATCTTGGATATATCACTTGGAAGAGTATGGGAAATCAGTTAATGTTTCTCTCCTGCCCACTTCAAGTTGCCTGGATGGTGGGACCCCCATTGCTTCCCCTGGAGAAATGACAGCCTGGCAGGGTTGGCATCTGTTGGTGCCTATAGCCTCGATCACAGCCAGTGCTTGGACTGAGCCCCTTCATTTCCTTCTTGTGAAACCCCCAAAGGACCCACGCCGAGATGGACGTAAAGAGGCAGCAAAAGGGAAGCAGTTGTTCTCCGAAGGAAGGAGTAGGGGGGTGTTGCTAACACTGTGATTCCTTGGAGCAACATGTCCTGATGCAGCCTGCCATGCCAAGAGAGGCACAGAGCCACGCGCAACGTCTCCAAACGGTCTGTTAGCTTTCCCCGTGCTCTTGCTTCAAAAAAAGGAAAAGGCAGGGGAGAGGGCAGAGACCTCAACGGAGGCTGGGGGGGGGGTTTTGGGGGGCAGCAGGAGCGCTGTCGTTTCTCTCTACTTGCTGTACTAACCTAAGTGAACAGTTTTGAGATTTCATAACGCTAGCCACTTCTTAATTAGGACAAACTTAAAAAGGACCACTTGGCATCCTTGTTGGAGAGAGCCATGTGCTACCTGCAGCAGGCCAACTCCAAAATGAAACTGATTTTTCTCTTACCTACATTCTGCATTCAAGCAGCTGCTCCTAACAGGTGCTTGCTCTCTTCCTAGCAGATGGCAACAAAAAAATGGGTTTGTTGGCAGGTTTTGCCACAAAGCAGCCTTCTTATCACACATATTGATGTGTATACAAACATACACGCACGCTATCAGGCTTTCAATTTAAAAAGTAATTCTCCTTCTGATATAAGGTCAGTCACGTGGGCTCTTAGTGAGGATGGTATGTACTCTTCTGTTGCCTGGGTCTAAAGGCATTTGTGACTTAGCTGCCACATCAAAACCCTGGCAAACATTTGCCCGTTAGTTCAACTCTTCTGCTGTATCTAAAGGACCATGTGATAGGAGGAATAGGTAACGTTAGACCGCATACCTCCGTATTATCAGTACATCTTCAGGAGCTTGTACTAGCTTAAACGACGATGGACTAGAAAGCCAGCAGGTTTTAGATGGGGACTAGCCTGATGTTTTTCTCCTTGCTGTTGTTTAGGGTAATATAATAGAAGTGCAGAAAACAAATGATCTCTCTCCTTAAGTAAAACAACCAACCCAAAATTTCCAGTGGAGGAGAGACATAGCAATGCATTTGAACAAAGAAATAAAACTGCAGCATTTTATCACTGGGAAACGCACCCAGGACTCTGAGTGCCGAAATGTGCTCAAAGCTGCCTTGGGGAAGTACACAGGGAGAGCATTTGTTCTGTATTCATCACCCGAAGAGAGACAGCTGTCAAACAAATCCGTACATCCCGTTTTGTTCTTGGCCTGTTAACTCTGATTCCACCTCCCAGATTTTGCCTGGTGAGGGCTGTAAATTTGACAAAATGGTGCAAAGCAATGCCAGATTCAGAGGACTACGGCATCGCCCAAAAGACCTTTCCTACTTCTATTTCTTGTCGTGCAAGTAGCACCAGGAAGACCCCATACTCGCTTTGTTTTGCTGTTCATTTCAAACAAACAGCCCGAGCCAAGACAACCAGATGAGGATGACATCTGGCTATCAAACCTCTGCCAAGTCACTGCTGTTCTGTAGCTGGCAGGAAGATGATGTGCTGCAAATGCCAGGTTCTCGCTGAAATGTAAAGTGCATTCCCTGCATTTTCTTTGCTTCCTATCCAGCCACAATCAGTTTGGTATTTTGTTTTACTAATGGCCAAATTCAAATCTTCTTCCCAGACGCACCAATCCATTTAATCGATGCTAGGAGGCTTATGCAATGAGTGGAATTTGACCCTGAAGTGCAAGATGGTCTCATATTTTCTAAGCTTACTGACAAATGAACTTGTTAACTGTGAATCTCATTCAAACATCCAAGCCCCTCCTGTGGGGTATGTTTGTGGTGAGGATTGCTAATCACATATATGAGAGCAGTTTGTATCTAAACTCTTCCAGGAAAGAGTAGGTAGAGCCTGGGGCAGGTGGATAAGCTAAAGAAGCTCTGGAGGTCTCCTTCACTGCTATTTTACTGTAAGTCTAAGGTGCATCTCTTTAAGAAGAAATCACTATAGCTTGTGGAAAAAGCACTGTAGCTTGTGAAAGAAATCTGTTGGTAATCAGAGGTACGTGGAGTTAAAAGATAGCTCACTAGGTGCCCCGTAACACATGGCACTCTATTCTGCTCAGCAGCAGTCTGATCACAGCTACACAGAAGCAGCTCATTCAGGGGTAGTGTGTCAAGGAGATGAATCTGTAGGATTTGCCCTGTTTCCTTATGAAGAATTTTTGTTTTCACCCCTCCCCGTGTGCTGCTGTACTCACAGCATTTTTGGCAGATGCCAGGGGGCATGAAATAACTATGCTGGTTTTGCAGCTGATGTTCTGGCCAAGTGCATTTTTTCCTCTCTTCTGGTAAAATAGTTTTGCTGCTGGCATGGTTTTCAAAATTGGAGAAGGAAAGTAATTGTATTAAACAAATATGCACAGAGCCTGGGCTGTGGAAGTGAACTTGCTTTGCAAAGGGTGCTGGTCATATTTCCACTTTTCTAGTTAGCATCCAAAGTTTGACTTCTTTGCCACGTATTTGCAGATTTCAGGAGTGTCATTGTGCTTTCAGTCTGTGGGCTTGTAAGCAGAAGCCATCTGCTTTCGAGGGCACTCACGCAAGAAGTGGATTTTAATGCCTGAAAAATAGCTCAAATCTTTTAGATACTCTTTGGTGAACCATCTTGCTATGAAAATGAAGTCTATACCAAAATCTTCACCAAAGAGTCTGTAGATGGATAGGGATTGGAGAAATTTGGTTTATTGTGTATTATTTAGTTGTGTGCTGCTGTGCTGGGTAGTAACTCACCAGCAGCTTCATCTTCCTAGATATCTTTTGTGGAGCTGATTTCAGAGGAATGTATGTTTGGATATGGCCCTAGCAAGGTGATGCAGTGAGTGACATTGGGTTTAGTAGCTTCTGTTTGATCCCAGCTGTGCCCATTTCCCTTTAATGCTTTATCAGTTTTGCCTGTTTTGGTTCATAGGCTAACTTCTGGGGTTTAATTCTGTTGTCTGATGCACAAGTGTCACGGTGACATTCGTGACATCCTGGAGAGGCACCTTCTGTCCTTTAGATGCCACTCCAGTGGGATGGGTGTTCCCATCAGTCTTTTATCAGACTTGCCAACCTCCTGAGCATGTCTCTGGTACCTGGAGCTACCTTGCATACACGGGATTCTCTACAATAAAAACAAAGTCTATGGCTGACAGCACTACCCTGCCTTCCACTCAGAGATCAATTGGTTTCAGCATCAAATAAGCAAAACCAAACTGATCTGTGTGGAAATTCTCAAGATTGTACAAACTTATTCAAAAGGTGTTTTCATCTGCTGGCTGCAGTGTAGATCTCACATACAGCAAATTCATACCATAATAAAATTTTTTTTTTACTTAGTCAGAAGTTAGCCTCTATCGATTCCATAGGAATAGGTTAGAATATTTTGAATTAAAATCAAATATGATCAACGATTTGTCAAATGTGGGGGAATCTGCATTGGAAGCTATGTACAGATACCATAACTAGCTTGAATCACGTTCAATGCTACATAACTGCTCAACGTGAGATATCATTCTGAATATCTCATTGAATGTGTCTTTCGATTCTGTCCTTACCAATGATCGTAATGCATCCTCCTGTAAACTAATCAGTTGACTCATGGAACTGTCATGGCAGTATGGTTTATTCATGTCCGCACAAAAAATAAATTGCTTGATATTATCCCAGTACTCGAGAACAAAACTTTTTCTAGAAAACATAACAAATAGCTAATTCAGATTTCCAAAAGCACGTGTACTATTATTGTTAGTAAAAAGCTTAACCAACCTGAAAGCAAATGCTAAATGATCCAGGTCTTAGTCTTATTAAGCTTGTGTGTTTTCTACCACTTAAAAGCCTATCAAAAACCTAAAGAGCTGGGTAAATGAGATTTTCTGGAAGGCAAGCTTTAAAGTTTACCTTCTCTTTTTAAACAAAAAGGCGATGCCTCTATTTACATGCCGTTTCTGGAACTCAAACGGAGCGAGTACATCACTGCTGCAGTGTTTCATGGAACATCCTTTGTTTATTCACACTGTGCCACTTTTAAACTTCAGATGTAAACAACAAAGGCTTCTTTGTATTTCACGCTGTCTCATACTCACTACCTTCTGAAGTCCAAAGCCAAAACACTGTGGAATTTTACCCTCCTCACACTTTCTTCTGCTTGTTGGATGCGTTCTTCCAGCCTTTTCTATTTATAGTAGCTGGAAAACTACTTATCTTCTGATTAAAACAGGCTCTGTTCATTTTCTCTTGACTTTTCAGTCCTTGGTATGGGCTAAAATTGTATTCCCTGGTAACCATTTCAAATATAATTTTAGTAGTAATTATGCATATATTCGATAACAGAAACAATTTGTCATCCTGAAGGATCCAAATTGCTTTAAAGTAAAATCCAGAAAATATTCCACCAAACTCAGCTGGTCAGACAGAAAGGTCAGAAAGACCCAGGCTGGAAATGCAGCAGATGTCTGACCACAAACGTTTTAGCGCAGAAGAGCGG
>NW_010549705.1:14336-53359 GCF_000687285.1 Phaethon lepturus
CAAGCCAGAATGGGAATTATAGTTGGAAATTTCACAAAACTTCAACTGCACTGATCCTTGAGATCTGCTGCTGAGAAGTCCCCCCTGCCTTTTTCGCCATGGGGAAGGACTTCAATTTTTATGTCTCATTTGACATGCAGTGGCTCAGACTGTGAATGGTGTCCCCATCAATCTCGCACTGGATCCATCTCCTCTCTGTTTGCTGATGCCTGGGGGAGGTAGCCAAGGCTCTCTGCTCCTCTTCCATTCTGTGCTTACCTCCATGGGAAAGACAAGGACAGACCACTCAGGCAGTTTTAGACACTTTGCTGTGCTGTGTTGCATACAGTCCTACCCAACATGTGTAGTATAAATGAAGTCTTACTTTTCAAGAAAACCAGAGTAACCAGAGTTGTGTTGATTTTTCCCTTTCCAAGGGACAAGTGGCATCCTTTATCAGCCCATCCCCTTAAGCTGCATTTGAGCACAAGAGGTATCTGATGAGCCTGTCCATCAAATGCTGTGTTCAGTTTTGGGCCCCTCACTATGAGAAAGACATTGAGGTGCTGGAGCGTGTCCAGAGAAGGGCAACGGAGCTGGGGAGGGGTCTGGATTACAAGTCTGATGAGGAACAGCTGAGGGAACTGGGGTGTTCAGTCTGGAGAAGAGGAGGCTGAGGGGAGCCCTCATTGCCCTCTACAACTACCTGAAAGGGGGTTGTGGCGAGATGGGGGTTGGTCTCTTCTCCCAAGTAACCAGCGATAGGACGAGAGGAAATGGCCTCAAGTTGTGCCAGGGGAGGTTTAGATTGGATATTAGGAAAAATTTCATTATGGAGAGAGTGGTCAAGCACTGGAACAGGCTACCTGGGGAAGTGGTGGAGTCACCACCCCTGGAGGGATTTGAAAGCCATGTAGATGTGGTGTTTAGGGACGTGGTTTAGTGGTGGACTTGGCAGTGCTGGGTTAACACTTGGACTCGATCTTGAAGGTCTTTTCCAACCTAAATAATTCTATGATTCTAAGATCCTACAATTCTGTTTGGGTGGAATATTTAATGTATAGCATAACAAATGGCTTTGCTGTAAATTGCTAGGAGTGTTAGGTCCATGTTAGATCCCTCTGAGATCTTTCCTTATATAAGAAACAAGCAATATAGATTGAAAATACTTTAATGGTGACAGCAGCTAGTTTAGTAGGTACGTCTAGTAGTAGGCATTCAAGTTTAGTTGTTCTCCATTCTAGAATACCCTCCTGTGGCTGCATGAAAGGTTGGTTCAATGAACAGTATTGATAAAATCCCCTTGACCTCAGTACGTCCACAGTTTCTCTTGTGGTCTCAGCTGACCTAGGAGCTGTGAGGCATACTGTATGATAACTTTCTTTAATTTGTGTTAACTGTAGCAACTGGAGCTGCAACTTTGGTCAGGCTCCTTGGTGTGCCAAGTGGTGCACATATGGCCGTTGTAAGAATCAGTGCATGCCCTGCAGAGCCAGAGTAGCATTAGTGCCATTTTAAAGAATGAGAAATAGAAGCAGAAAGAGAGGTTGGGAGAGCTTGTTTTACTGAAAGTCACCAGGACAGTCGGAGGCAAGGCAGGTGATAGTCCTTCTGCTCTAGAAAGTAGGCTCAGGGCTTTCAGCAAAAACAACTCCATCTTCTAAAGAGGGTGGAAAGCACAATGCAAATCATCTCCCAGCTTTTCTGGGATGAGATGGTTTAGCATTAAACACTAATGGTCTTAAGAGGCTGAATAGAAAAACAGAGCTTGTTATTAGAGGCAAAATAAGTGGCAGAGATGACAGGTTGCCCAGAAATTTCCATTATAAGTATCTTCTTCCAGGTATTCCAATATACCAATATTTATGATTTCAGAAGTAAATATTCGTGCTTGATCTCTGAAAGTTTTTCCCTCCAGTGACAAAAAAGGAATTTCTGGATTTTTCAGTATGAACTTAGGAAAAGATAAATTGTTTATTCCTCTTAAAAATTCATATGTTTTTCTAAGAAACTGTCATTCTTATATATTGTGGAAGAAATACTTGATATAAATACAGTGTTGACTCCAGTGAGAAAAATAAAATGATGGCAATGTAACAGTAGAGCTGAACTGAGCCCTCTACATTAAATGTGTGAAATAAATAAACATTTTTACTTCTACATTGCAACTCCCCTGAATGAAAAATAATTGGAGTGAGTTCCATTTATTGCAAAGGATACATACACTTTGCAATGAAGCATGGTTCAGAGATAACTGAGCTAATGGAAGTGGTAAAGTGTTGTCAACACAGCATTTATATGTGGAGTGTTTTCTTCTGCTCACAGGCAGCATGGATTTGCCTGATCATACCATTACACTGCTTTTGGACCCAAGTTAGCTTGTCAGAGTTGTTCAGGACTGCACCATGTGGAGATACCAGTTCTGGTCTGCAACAGCTTGAAAGATTCTGCACTAAGCTTCACAGCTCCGTATATGGGTTGTTATCGGCGGCCCCATCTCAGTTTGGACCTAGCCATTTTTCATTTCAGATATATGCGAGTAATGGGTGAGTGATTAGTGAAGAACAGTCTGCTGTCTCAAACCGCGGAATAGATTTTAGCTTTAGATCACTGGAAGTCAGAACAGGGCATATCTTTTCTTAGCCATCATAAATTATCCATGCAGGATGTACAGTAAAAGGCTGTTTGGCTGCGTTAAAATTGGCTAGACTAACAGAATTTCCATCTCTCTCAATGGCTCCTTCAACACTTAATTAGTTCCCAGATGCTAGTTGAGCAAGATAACTTTTATCTTTGCTAATGTTATCTTCTTATACCTCCTAAATGCCCCTTGGTGCCATTCTTCACTTTCATCTTTCTCCCTCAAGAGAAGGCAGGTTGGATGTTCAGGAGGCTCTACTCTGAAGGTCAAGCTTGTAAAGACTGTGGGTCAAGTTGATCCTGTTATACCAGTCAGTATCTGGAGCAAAAGCTTTGAATCCAGAATTAGATTGATATGATAGAGAGCAGGATACAACTTCCTGTCTATGCATGTTCATAGGATCCAACAGGAAAAAATAGAATTGCAGATTTTATTTCACTGTCAGTTCCATTTAATACAATTTAGGACAAATTCAATGTTCATCTTTTCCCATTGCTAGCAGTTACAAAGAAGTCTGTCTCTATAAATTTGCCATTTCAGCTGGCATAGCTGATTGTTGCGGGCAACAAGGAAGTACACTCAGATGTAGAGTAGTAGAAAATACCAGACTAACTGCACTCCTGATCCTTCCTAAGACCCTCTGAGCATAACCACTTGAGGCCTCAGATATGTTAATAGCCAGGCTGTCAGCCAACTGTGATTCACCTTGGCAGGTCTAATTTATATCCAAGCCCGGCAATTCTTTCCCCTCTGGCAGGAATGAGTGACCAAACAGCCTCCTTCAAGCTAAGTATTTAAGGGAAAAGCATTTCAGAGAAAGCAGATCTTCAAACCAGTGGAACAGACTATATATATACACGCAGCTTTCCCCTAAGGCTCTTGAAGCTGTGTCTCTAGCTAGGTTCAGTTTAGTCGATTCAGATGAAGTGCTCTGTTGTGTGTGTGGGGGTTGTCAATAGGCAAAAGCTCTGGGAAAATCAGTTTTGCAGTTTTATAGATGAGAACCAAGATTCTTCAGCTTAGACTTTGCACCACCATCTTTTAAGTTTCTATTGTATTTCCTTCTTATCTACATTTTCCCTGTGCTGCAGTGGAATAATACACTTGTATGAACAATTCCAGCAGGCCCATGTAACAGCATTTCTCCTCTTAGACCAGGTTATGTGTAGTCCCTATAGGATGTTTATGTCTTCAGATTTGTAATGTAGTCACATAGCAGCTTGTTTTCTATCACAGCAAAGACCAAAGCAAGCTGTAAAGTGAATGAGTTTCACCATTTCTGCTCTTAGATCCATATGTCCACACTATGAAGGATGCAGAATTTATACCAACATAATTTGATCATTCCCCATTTCAATCTTGCCCAATTTGCAGAAGACACACTGCAAACTGAGTTCTGAGACTAGATAGCTTCCCTGCAAGGATGTTAATAATACTTAGAAATTATATAGCACTCCAAAACCCTGTGCAAGCATTAGCTAATTATGTAGTACTCCAAAGCCCTGTGCAAAACATTAGCTAATCAATTCTTACAGCACCTATCAAATTTATCAATATCATTGAATCCACAGTGCAGAGAGGTAACTGGAAACAGGACAATATGGATGTCTGGTCCCAGTCCATGCCGCTGCCCAGTGTGGTAGCTGGGGTTAGACTTCAGCACTTGCCAGTCACTGCTCCCACATTTTCCTTGGCAAGATCCTTCTTCCCGTTTCACTCGCGGTGGATAAACACATGATTTCCAAAAAGAGGCCACCCACATGGTTGCAAATGCAGATTTTACCAGCTAGACATGAGTTCAGCTCATTCCAGGGTTTTGTAAATGTTACTGGCATCGATTAGTTTGGAAAAGCCAACATCAGTAAGTGACATAGAGAAGACTGGGCCCAGCATGGCAAACTGAATTTTAATATTCATTAGAGCAACAGTTGAGTGTTTACCAGTGAGGTGCTCCAGTCAGCTGAAGGCAGCACAAAGAAACAATTTAAAATGATATGTCATTAAGATGTGATACTGCAGAGCAAGCTGTCTTGCAGAAAAGTAGAGGTATATCTACATGACATGTAGCAAATGAAGGAGAAAATAAAACATTCTTTCTTAATTGCACATTGTTGAGGCCTCATGCTACTCATTGTGTTAGTTTCCCTGGACTAAAGTTAGTTTCTCTGGACCAAGTCAGCACGTATTGCTGAATTTCTGCTCCCAGGCCTGCCAGCAACTAATCCACCAACTTGGCAAAGTCAGTTAATTTGTTTTCCAGTTAAAAATATCACAGTAATCATGTATCTAGGATGTACAAATACTCCCATCCTACAGAAGATCGAGTCTGTGCAACTAATTGCTGCAGGCCTTCTCCTGAAATAGTGCAGCTCCTTCAACTCTTAGTGCTTTTGGAAACAGCTGAATTTCAGTATTGCTGCTGCTGATAGGAAATTTTGAGCAGCCAATATAATAAAGGGGTAGCCCTAGAGATTTTAAATAGGCACTCCCTGCTGGAGCACTCAGCATTGTGAGATTACTTGCCTTACAGTTCTACATCAAGGATGAATGATGATACAGAAGCACAAGCTGTCACAGGTGTCAAGATGCTCTGCAGTATTTTCAACATCGGTGATTTTGGAGGGGCCATTAGAAATACAGTAGGTTCATGTGACTTGCTGAGACATGAGACAAACTGGATATTGCAATGGCCTGAGTACAGGCTGTAAGCTTGCTTTTAAAGTGTGTATTGAATCAAACACAGGATGATGCTATTTTTATTAAAAGCCACAAAATGCTTGAAACCAATTAATACTCTGCTGCTTTACTAATGCCGCTGCTCAGAATATTAAGTGGTTTCATTTAACAAAACCAATTTTAAAGCTTTTTTCATCAAATTTATATAACCCATTCTCTAAACTTGCATGAACCATGCATTTTCAGCAAAACATACCATAGTGTCAGTGGCTTCCAGTTTGTTCCTTCAAGTATTTGGAGTTACAAGGGAATCGTGTTTTTCTGGCACAGTTCATTCCAAATTCTTAAGGCACTTTACAAGTATTAGCTACTTCCATCTGAATATAAACAAGGAGCCAAACACCTTGAATGTGTTGTTGCCATGCTGTAATGTCAAATGTTTAAATATTTTGACATACTTTGGCTCAATACAGTCAGCTGGCTACAAAAAGCTGAGGCAGCAATTACCATCAATTCAGAGGGCAATAAGTAGCAAATCAAAGTGCAGAAGTATCGCGTGCTAAATGCAATCGCTTGGGAGTAAGTGAAGAGCAACCTTCACTGGTTACACTGGTTTGGTTTATTCCTTGGCAGTCTACCATATAATCTCCCCTGTTGAGGACACCATTTCGTATCACCTAGCGTAACTGAGCTGAATTGCTGCGAGTGGAACAAACCGATTTCGCTAACGTGCAGACTTTGCGGTGTCCCAGTGACTCAGTGCATGGCCTTCAAGTTAAAAAGCGGAAACATCTGTAGGATGATACCGTCTGTCTAGAAGACTAGAACATCCCTTAAAATCTTCCTAACTGCATCTGCATGCCATGAGATGCCCTCACTACCATGGAGATGGGACTGGTGGCACTGGATGAAGTGGCAGACAGTTGGATAACTAGCTGGTATGGCTCAAATAGGAAAAAAAATAGGGTTTGATTTGCTGCAATCCATTGTGGTTCCAAGACTGTGTCCAAAATCCCATCTTTACCGACAGTGATGTTTGTGCCGGTTGCTGGTCTTACACATGCAACGTTCACATGTATTGCACTGGCTATTTAATGGCCCAGTATCTGTGGTGCAAGAGTTCTAGACAGTGCCTTGGTACACACCTGCAGCCTTGGTGCCACCAGGAGGAAAGTTGCTTCTTGGCACTATGTGCTGCACAAGTCCAAATATACATGCAAATCTGCATCCAAAATAATTGCTGCTGTTCACTAATTCACTAATATATTTTCCTTAGGATAGCTGAGCATTTTAGGAATCAGTTCTGGAGACAAAGCATCTGCAAAGCTTGAGCTGTCCATGAAGGACTTGATGCAGGTAATGCCATAGCACAAAGTTACATAATTCCTCATGTCTCTGTTCACAGCTGAGGAATTTGGGGGTTTCCCACACCAGATTGTGGTTACAGTTTTGAGGACCTGTGTCAAGTTCAAGCTACAGCAAAAGAGATTTAGAGCAAATCATGGAAATGAACAGTGGCAGGTCAGTGCAACCAGGTGGTGGTTGGCTTCAGGTATGAAAAGAACTTAAATTGGAAATTGCTTGCACACTAGCATCACGTGTAAGCAGTGTTCTAAATTGGCCCTGCTGCTTCTGTCTCAAGGTATCTCCAAGATGATCCAGCAGAATTATGGACAAGTTAGGTCTGAAGTTTTATGCTGCAGATTGATTGAGTTATCAGAAGTTAGTAGACGCACATAGAATGCAGTGTTTCAGAGAAGAGTTGATGTGACTTTAACAGAGGAAACTCATATCTTTCTTACATATAATGTAGTTTTTGAAGAGAGTGGGTGCATAAAAGAGAGCCTGGTGCTGTGGAATAAGAGGAAAGTTCCTCTTCTGAATGAATAACTGGTTATAGATAGGAAATAAAAGATACAAATAACTGGGCAGTTTTCGCAGCGAAGGGAGATTGCCAATTACCTGTCTTGGGAGCCTGTGCAGTTCAATATACTCATAAAAGAGCTGGAAAAGGGAGACAGACGATAGAGATGTGCCAAAATCTGCTGATGGTATAGAGTCATTCCAGGTAAGCAAAAGTAGACATGACTACAAAAAGTTGCAGAAGGATCTGACAATATCAAAAGCCTGGGCAATCAAATAGCTGCTGAAATTCCATGTTGATAAAAGTCAAGTGCAGACACAATGATAGGGTTTAAATTATCCCGCGAAAGAGGTTCTGGCGTCATTGCAGATGGTTCTTTGAAAACGTCTGCTCAGGACTCAGCAGAGGTCAGAAAAGCAAGTGGAATGCTAAGAATTGCTGGGAAAGAGATGGAGAATAAAAGAGAAAATGTAAGTACACCACTGAATAAATCCATGGTGATCTTGAATAGAGTGCAATTCCAGTCACCCCATCTCGGTGCAGCAGTAAAATAGAACCAGAAAAGATGCAGAAAATGATGAGGAGGCTGACCTGAATTATGAAGTGGAGAGTCTAAGCCTGTGAAACTTGCTGAAGAAGTGAATGAGCAGGATTAAGGCAAAGGTGTAAAATCAAGATCTCTATGGTGAGAGTGAATAAGGAATTATTTTTTGCAGCAGAGGATGTAATGACATGGTCAAAGAAACAGTTTAAAGCAAACATCAGGAAAAAACTTTCACAGGCTGTAAAAAATTAGGAAACTCATCAAACAAACATGCTGGAAGTACAGGTTGTTAAAAAAGTACTAGTGATGAGGTTCCCAGCGCTGGCTCCAACAGGTTCCTCCAGCACTTATCTCGATGTACCGAGCTGGCCATGTCCCCTCTGTCCTCTACAGCTGGGTGAGATTTGAGTCCTGGTTTCATTTGGCCTCACGCCAGTAGAACCTGCCAGGTTTTTTGGGCTGGGTTGTAATCAGTTAAAGGATCATTGTGATCTTCTAGTGTAATCTCTCCTCTGACAAAAGCCACAGAAGTCCCTTGAGTGAATGAATGGATTAATTCTCTTTGAATTACAGCAGAGAATTTGAGGGAAAAAAAGATCCAATAGTACCTTAAAACTTCCCTGCACTGAGTAAAAAGTCCCACGGGTTAATTACACTCTCCCTGATTTGGTCGTTCCCATTTCTGCATGCAAAGGCTGCAGTAGCCCTTTGGGCTGCAGCATGGTAACGGGAGGTCATGGTGGATGGCTCAGGAATTTTGAGACAGCGAGGACTAAAAAGTCTGCTAGAACAGGTTTATCATCAAATTATATCTGCCTCAGCATCAGGAAATCAGTCAAGAGTGGGCTGATTTACACCTGCCAGAGCCAGCACATCATGAACTTCATCATCTTTCCCAGTGATGTTTTTATCTTTGCATCGACACAGTCAGTGCGAGGAAAATATTTTCCCCTTTAAAATCAAAACATTCAAGGTAGTGTTTGGCA
Source organism: Phaethon lepturus (assembly GCF_000687285.1). Lineage (NCBI taxonomy): Eukaryota > Metazoa > Chordata > Aves > Phaethontiformes > Phaethontidae > Phaethon > Phaethon lepturus. The sequence goes on from NW_010549705.1 coordinate 23,027, forward strand.
GAGTGTCGGAGCCTGGGGTTCTCGCTGCTTCTGACAACCGTGCTGGGTATCTTTCGCTAATGACCAAAGTGCAATATAATGAGTTGTCTTGGGCTTCTGCTTTATTCAGCATGCAGTGTTTTAATAGACTGTTAGTAATTCTGAAAGGGATAAATGATGTTTATGCCCTCTTGTGGTATGTTATTGAACAGAATAGATTTTCTAACTGACAAAATTAGGCCAATGATGGAAAAGTCCCAGGTAAAAATCTGTAATGAATACTGTTTTGCACAGCAGAAAAATATCTATCCCTCCAGCAGCATCCTCATGACTCAGTGAAGGGCGGGGGGGGGCGAAGCCAATTTTACATGCATTTACAGCAGTAAGTAAATGACTAATGCCCGTGATGACAGAGTTTGTGCCATCTTTCTGGAGTGAAGATAATTTTAAAAGTGCTTTCTTTGCTAGGAAGATTAGAAAGTGAAATACTGCTTTCTAAAGGCAGTTGTGTTGCCACCTCTTTGTGTTAGTTGTTGCAGATGTGTTGTGATACAGAATCACAGAGTCACAGAATCACTAAGGTTGGAAAGGACTTTCAAGATCATCAAGTCCAACCATTAATCCAGCGCCACCATGTCCCCTAAACCATGTTCTGAAGCACCACATCCACACTTTTTTTGAACACTTCCAGAGATGGTGACTCCACCACCTCCCTGGGCAGCCTGTTCCAATGCCTGACCACCCTCTCAGTGAAGAAATTTTTCCTAATATCCAATCTAAACCTCCCCTGGCACAACTTGAGGCCATTTCCTCTCGTCCTATCGCTGATTACTTGGGAGAAGAGGCCAACACCCACCTCACCACAACCCCCTTTCAGGCAGCTGTAGAGAGCGATGAGGGCTCCCCTCAGCCTCCTCTTCTCCAGACTGAACACCCCCAGTTCCCTCAGCCGCTCCCCATCAGACTTGTGGTCCAGACCCCTCACCAGCTCCGTTGCCCTTCTCTGGACACGCTCCAGCACCTCAATGTCCTTCTTGTAGTGAGGGGCCCAACACTGAACACAGGATTCGAGGTGCGGCCTCACCAGCGCCGAGTCCATGGGCACGATCCCTGCCCTGCTCCTGCTGGCCACACTAGTGCTGATACAGGCCAGGATGCTGTTGGCCTTCTTGGCCAACATACCGTAACATTTTTTATCTTCTTCACTCACACATCTGACAGGTAAACAATCTGATTCCCTTGGGACAAGGCCTGTCCCAAAGACAAAAAACACTGTTTGGTGATTTTGCATGGGGAAATAAGGCCAGATTCCTGTGAAACTGGGCTTGTCACCCAGCCGTGTATTAACTAGTCAACCTGCACTGAGAATTTAGATATAAGGTTGGGAACCCAGGGACTCCCCAGTCAGGTCAGTCACTGATTTTGTATTAATCCTATTACTTCATTTGTCATTGAAAACTGAATACAGCAAAATTTATCCTTCAGACAGTGGAATTACTAGAATAAATCAGACTAATGCTCTACAAAGCCCAGCAACTGATGTCAGACTGTGGTCAGTACTTAGCTGTGCTGAGACAGGATCTAGGAAACCCTGCTGCAGGAAATCTGAAGACGTTTTGGTCCCAAATAATCACCTGTTCTTTAAGTGTTAACTAATTCTGTGAGGAAGCATTATTTCCATTACATGTCATCTTTCTCTCTGCCCAGCCACCAAGTATGTAGAAGACTATTGTAAAGAGGAATTATTTTTAAGAGGACTATTGTGAAGGGAATTATTTCTTTTCCACATCCATGACAAGTACAAGCACAATAGTGGCTTTAAGTGAAAGTAGTGGGCTTAACCGGGCTAGACTTTAGGAGAAACTCTAACAGGATGGTAGATATTGGAATGGCCTCCTTGGGGAAACTGGAGGATCTCCATTGCTGAAGATCTTTCAGAAACAGTTAAATATTTGGTAGGAGTAAGGCAGCTATCATTTGTTGTATCGTGATGAAAGGAGTTGGACTTGACTTACAACAGGTCTTAGCAGCTCAGTTTTTATGATTATGTGTGATTATTTCCTTTTAGTTAGTTTATTTATTATTATGATGAGAGAACACATATTTATCTGATAATCTTAAATGCTGACTCTTTGTTCTTACGGTTGATCTTACTGTCAAGTCTGGCTGATAGCAATGCAATTCTATCTACATCTAGTACTTTACAAGTATACTTTGCAACAGTAGTCTGACACCAATTAAAGTGCTTATTAGGTTATCATGGACTTCAGTTAGCAGAGGTTATGTCCCCATAGAGATGAGAACTGACACCAAAATGTTGGTGCTTACCAGTTTCCTTAGAAAAGGAAAATTCAGTAGGAAAAATGTCATGGCAATTCATGTTAAAAAGAAATTCTCTCTGTCAGAAACCTTTCAGGAGTTTCAAATTTGGTTAGGGGATATCAAAAAGAAATTAAAGTCTAATTTAAAATCCCCACCCACAATCCTTCTTTTCCCACAAAGTGATTATTGCTTCTGGTCCACGCATTGGCAAATCTTTCAGAAATGAGCCATAATTTGCCTTAAAAATACCTTTCCAGTCATGATGGAACTGTTCTTTTTGAAGAATGGGTTTGCAGTGAGTCTGCAAAAAGAACCCAAATGCTCTTCTTCCGCAATGATGTCAGTGGGGCTAATATTTCACCCAGAAATTCTTTTTGGCATGAGGGCATTTGGGGTGGATAGCACATTTCAGAGCTGAGGCACCTGCCAGGTGAAGTTCTTGGACACTGCAAGGCAGCTGGCCAGGCTTGATCACAGTGTGCTCTGCTGCCTTTCACATTTATTTTCCACTTTCCTTGATGGCACCACATCCCTGCCTGGCATGGTTAATAAAGAGGAGAGAACGAATGTGTGGCCATAGCAAATTAAACAAATGAGCCATTAAAACAGGAGGGTGCACTGCCTCTTCTCACCAATGCCTACTTTGGTGCCCACAATGACTCCTAGCAAAATAACATGAGAGCAAGGATAAAGGGCTTTCAAGGATGTGCTGCAAACATGGTCCAAGTGCTGAGAGATGTCTGCGGCTCCTGCTGAGAGACAATTTAGTGTCATTCATCAGCAGAGAAGCCAGCAAACCACTAATGGCTTTCCATCGTGTTTCTTGACAGGTATTGACGGAGGGTGGTTTTGGTCCCATCACAACAGAAATCCGGGAGGCTCCGGAGTTTTATTACGCCGAAGATTACCATCAGCAGTACCTCAGTAAGAACCCCGGCGGATACTGTGGCCTCGGGGGAACAGGGCTTTCCTGCCCTTTTGGGATCAAGAAATAGCCTGTGCTTACTCCACCGCCTCCACTTTGGTTTAGGGAGTTTGAAAAAAGATCGACAACACTGATAAGTGTTACAGTAAGCACGCAGCATCAATGCATAAAGATTTGGGAACCTGTTGGGGTGGCTTTCCGTAATCTGAGCAGTTTCCCATTCACCAATGTTAAAAGACAAAGTTGAGGCAGATATTGAGCCTGTTGGCAAATGCAGCTTCTTGCTCTATGCAGCTCGCTGGGTTTCCTTGCAATCTTGTAATCTGGAGAGAAAAGAAACTTCTAAAAGTTTGGCTTGAACTTCTGTTAAAAGGATGAATTAGGAGGTGGTCGCACCTGATAACTGCTTTACATAGCTAATGCCTTCAGACATGTTTATTTTCTTGGGTTAATGAATTTGCTGGTGTTATGAGAGCTTTGACTTCTGAAGACATGGTTGGGCTCAGCTTAACTATCACAACTCTGTAATTTGATGTCTTTGAGAATGGTAAATTTATAAGATCAATAATTCTCTCACAATTCCACTTTCACAGCAACATGTAATATCACTTATGCTGCCTATTTTCTGAAACAGTTTTACTAAGAAGTAAAAATTGTAATGTGATGCTTCTTTCTGACAGTTCCAAAAAGTGTATAAACACAAAAAGAAATCAATCTTGTTTCCTGCATTACAATAAATTACAAAAAAAGAAAAATGTTGTCTGCGATGTGTTCCATGGCTCTAAGTATATATCTGGGTAGAACTAAAAAAAGTATCAAATATTATAAAAGGCTGCAGCCTGCTAATTAAACATCAGGGCTTTTAAATCTGTATTATCATGCATGACAGTACAGAGGAGTAGAATTCTTACTGGCCACACTGTAACATCATTATTCCTTTGATTAATTATTTGTACTTCAGTAGCTTGTGGATCCTCCACCAAGACCAGAGCTCATTGTGGCAGGTGCTGTGCAGACATATTATTGGGCAGTCTCTGCCCCAATGCATGTACAGTTAAAATAGGAGGACAGCCAGAAATAAGGAAATTAAATTTTCGTTTCATTGATGGAGTTCTCAGAGTGGAGACTAAAAGCTATAGCCAAAGGACACAGGGGATGCAGGGGTTATCCTATACGGATATGGGATCCTATGGGTTATATATGTGCTAAGGAGTATCCTAGGACAAACAGCTTCAGTAGGAGAGGTGGGATGGATTTGTCCCACCCATCCATCTTGCTGCTTGCAATACTTCTTAGAGCAGTGGGAGGTGTGGGCTTGAGCCTCTCATGTGTTTCCTATTTGGAGGCTGTCTTAATCATGAAGTTTGAAGAATGCATGTCATTGGTGTGTCCTCGTGCAGATGTGCTTTCTTCAGGGAAGCTTGTAGGAGCCCACTTTGATGTGTCAATTCTGGGCAACAGAGCACATAAAGCCATTTTTGAGGGCCATATGGTGGGGACCCAGAGACATAAATCCACAGCATTTCCTTTTGGATAGCTCTCCATGGCACTCCTCTCAATATCTTGATTTGATGTTTCCTGCTCACCAGCTCAGGTTTTAGGCTCAGAAAGGCTCAAAACAGCTCCCTGAACATCTCCTGTAACGACCCAGCAGACAGATCTTGTCCAAGCTTAGAGTGACTGAAAATGTGCACCAGATAGTCAGTCTTCGATCTTGTTAATCCACTGCTGAAGTCCTGCCTGCTTTATCCAAAGACAGGCAGTAAGCCCATGCCAGGTAAATTAGCTCCCCATCTTCCCTTGCTCCTCAGCTGATGCTTAGTTCATTCCAGTCTCAAAAGCCAGAGGAAACCTGTCCTTTTAGGAGATTTATACCTGGGGCAAACTTGAGGGGAGCTACCTCTGGCAGCATTGCCATGTTAGGCTCTTTCTGGAGATGCCCCAAAATATGCCCACATCACACTCAGAATTTCCAGTTGCTGTGGTAACTGATGGCCTGTCCTTCACGTGCTGTGCCACTGAGTTGTTCTAGTGCTCACTGTCAAGGAAACCAGCACTTTCATCTAATTTCCTAGGCATGAGGTGACAGAAAAGAAAAGAAGAGAGGAAAATAAAGTCTTACTTTCATCCTATCCATTTTTAACCTCTGCATAATTCAGACTTCAGTGGGATAACTCCTCATTTGCTCCAACATACGAGGCAAGACATTTCATATGCTGAATCATTTGGGTGCTCATAAAATGTGGCTTGGTTTCCTTCTGTTCCTTCCCCTCCCTCCCCTCCTACTCCACACTATAGTTACTGTTTTGAAACTAGCTGGAAAGTCTTTGGAGAAAGTACCATTCTGTCCTTAATATAGTCGGGCTCAAGTCTGAACCTGGCTGAGGTTTTTCTAAGTCCTGTCCTGATGGAAATAATGTGTCAGTTTAGATGGATCCATTGTTGCTGAAATTGGCCCACACCAAAATATTACGCCGCCACAGAATTAATTATGGAGTTAACTGTAGGGTGGAGTTTTGGCCTTAAACCCTTGCAGTTGCTGCTGAAGATACTGAAGTATCAGTATATTATCAGTAAAGATGAAATGTTAATGATTCAGCCTCATGGATTAGTGTTTTAAGCTGGATTTGGTCTTGTAAGCCACCCTTGCCCACAGGGAAGAAGGAAGTGGCTGCCTCAATACCTTTGATACTGTACTTTTGGTTTGGCACTGTTTGAGATCTACCCTACCACAGAGCTGCCTCTTTCTTCTAAAAACATAGACAAGGTCTAAATGAGAGAAGAGAAAATTAATTCAGAGTTTGATAGGCTTCAGCACTTCTCAGAGTCAAAGACGATATCTGATGCAGGACCAGCATCTAAGGCCTTCGGAGAGAAGAACATGGTTCAAGATCCAAAGAGGGCTACAGCACCCAACTCCTGATGTCCACTGTTGCAATACCCTGTGCAAGTCAGTCCAGGATACAGACAGGAATTTCACTGCTGCCCTATCCCTATCATAGCTAAAGCAAATCCCAAGCCTCTTGGAAATCACCTCATCATCTTAGGAAGGCAATGTCAACAGAAACAAATGGATTGTGTGATGTCACATCCTGGTTGCCCTGGCAGAGAGACGCTGCCTTTGGTGAGAACATGGATTGGGGAAGATGTCCTGAGGTGTCTGCAGAAGCATCACTGCTCTGAATGTTGTTGAAGAGTGTTAGTCCAAGACTGGGATTGAAATGCTGCTCCTTACCCTCTTTTGTTTAACTTCTCTGATCAGAAGCATCAATGCAGGTTTTTCTTCTCAACATTTTATGTTCAGAAATGACCAGCAGAGTGGAACTGCTCACAGCCCTACAGGATATACACGTATTGGTAAATGAAACAGGCCTGGGCTTACTCCTTGTACCCGATGGCATATACGTGTGGCTTGTAGTACAGCCCGATACTGAACTCTTCCACTAATACAGTCCCTAAACAAGGATTTTATCCAGCCTGCCTGTGGGAAACGGTCTATGGCCCTGCTATCCCTCAAACTGCTTGGGCATTGCTTGGCAGAGTGCAGGTTTGGGGAGGCTACAGTCATGCCAAGGGCTTTCGTAGAGATCAAGTAGCATGGATAATCACAGACGAGTGCTTTAGCTGATGTCCTGCCCCTCTAGCTGAGTAGCACAGTCAGTGACACTGCTGTACGTGAGCAATGCGTCTCATTTTGCACCCAGAGTGTGGCCTCCGGCCATCTTATGAGTCCTTTCTGGAGACTGGCAAGAAGATCACAGCGGGGAGATACGCCAAGGCTGGGGAGTTCCCGTGGCATGTGAGCATCCAGAGCAATGGGAAACATATCTGCGGGGGCACCATGATCAGCGCATTGTGGATTTTAACTGCGGCCCATTGCTTTGCAGAAGACGTGTGAGTACTCGGGGGAAGCAAGGACAGCCCGGGCACAGTGGGCTCATAACATCGCTCCTTGTAGGTATAGGATATGTATGTTCCTGGGATCAAGTGCAACATATATGTGACTGAGCCAGAGAGAGAGCCCTGAAAACAGGAATTGTCTCCTTTGGTGAAAACAGGCCCATTTTTGATCAGAGATAGTGTTACAACAGACCTGTGTAGAAATCTGCATAATCAGGAGGTGCAGAAGGGGAATATTTTGAAGGATGGTCTGAGCAGCCTTGTATAAATGCCCATGGTGCTGTTCTGATGGCCCCAAGCATCTATGCATGTTGCAGGACCTTGTAAAAAGGGATGTATTCCATTCCAGCTTATTCTAACCCCAAAATTACCTTTGCTTTCACATAGAAAACACCTTCACTTCATGGATAGTCTGATGTTAAACAGCAGTTTCTCGATAAATCAACCCCATACAATGCCCAGGGGCAGAGTCCAGCGCTCTGTGAGCCCTCTCCAAAATTCGGCAGGTGCGAGAGCAGAGACTGCTTGGTGACAAATGACCTGTGGCACCAGAACCTGGAGCAGCTGGCCAGAGGCAGCATGGTCCAGAGCAGCCAGCCCAGGGCACAGTGATCCCAAAGATCCAGCCCACTCCATCTGTTTGCTAGCAGCTGCGCTATTTATAGAGTTATAGAATAGTTTGGGTTGGAAAGGACCTTTAAAAGTCATCTACTCCAACCCCCCTGCAATAAGCAGGGACATCTTCAACTAGAGCAGGTGGAATCCCCTCCCTCAACCTGCTGGCCATGCGTCTTTGGATGCAGCCCAGGATATGGTTGCCTTTCTGGGCTACAAGCGCACATTGCCGGGTCTTGCAAGCTTCTAATCAACCAGGACCCCCAAGTCATTCTCAGCAAGGCTGTCCTCAATCCATTCTCTGCCCAGCCTGCGTTTGTGCTTGGGATTGCCCTGACCCAGGGGCACTTGACCCTGTTGAACTTCATGACGTTCGCATGGGCCTGTTCATTGAGCCTGTCCAGGTCCCTCTGGATGGCATCTCATCCCTCAGGCATGTCGACCACACCACTCAGCTCGGTGTTGGCAAACTTGCTGAGGGTGCACTCGATCCCACTGTCTATGTCCCCAACAAAGATGTTAAACAGCACTGGTCCCAATACTGACCCCTGAGTAACGCCACTTGTCACTGGTCTCCATCTGGACATTGAGCCATTGACCACTACCCTCTGAATGCGACCATCCAACCAATTCCTCATCCACTCAACAGTCCACCCATCAAATCCCTATTTCTCCAATTCGGAGAGCAGGATGTTGTGGGGTACTGTGTCAAAGGCCTTGAAGAATTCCTTTGGAATTCTTTTGTGTTGCTCTTCAGGTGCTCTCCTGCTGACCTGAGATCCTCTCCAGGCTCTGGGCATCTATTGCTGGCATTGGCATCAAACTGGTAGGCGTGGGATGGATTGAGGTTCCCCTCCCTTGGCAACTTTAGTTTAAAGCCCTCTTCACCAGCTTGGCAAGCCTGTGACCAAAGATGCTCTTCCCCTTTCTACAGGTTGAATAACCCCAATTCTCTCAGCCTTTCTTCACAGGAGAGGTGTTCCATCCCTCTGATCATTTTGGGTTTTTTTATAACTTGGTTGGGTTCATGTTCTGCCTCTGCACCTCTCTCTCCTGAAAATTAGCTTTGCCTAGAAGTGAGGGTAGATTTCTGTGATACTTATAACTAAACTTCCTCTGCAATTTGCTGAGCACCACCCTACCCTGCTGAGGGGCAGGAGGCACCAACCTTTATAACACAAAACCTTCATGTTTGCTTATGTATACACTGCTTCTCTTTTGTTTTTAAGGCCACCAGATCTCACTGTTGTGGTGGGGGGAATTGACCTCAACCTCCCGCTGGAAGAACATAAGCCGGACAGCTTGATCCTCCACAAAAACTTTGACAGAATGAGCATGCAAAATGACATCGCTCTGATCCTGCTCAGCTCTCCCATCGAGTTCAGCAATGAGAAAATCCCCATCTGCTTGCCCTTCATATATGACATCAATACGTGGCAACACTGCTGGATTTCTGGGTGGGGAACCACAGCTGCAGGTGAGATGCTGCCAGGAGATGTTTTTGCTAATGGAGGCCGTTTTTTATCCATGTAAAGTAGATGTTCTCTCCCACGAGCAGTTACCCATGTTAACTTCCACTCTGCATGTCCACCAGTTCTGTGTTCAGTGCAAGAAGCTGTCACCTACTGACTCACAGAGCAAAGTCCCTGGTACTCTGAGCGTGCACGTTCAAGCTGAAGCCTTAGAGCCCACCTTCGCTCTGCAGGAACTCAACTTCTTGTTTGCCTTTTTTGGCACCCAAAGACGAGCTCCACCCTGGTGGGCAAGTTAGGCTGTGTCTGAAGTGGTCTGGAATAAGGGAAATGGAGGTGTAGGGTTGTCTTTGGCTTAATGCCAAACCAGATTGATTCAATGGTACTGGCTACCCCTCTTCTTCATTCATTTAGAATGGCAGATTGCTGTTGCTAATTGCTCTCCTTTAAGCCCTAATGAAAGTAGCTCCAATACTGATTGTGACCCAAAATGTCTATCCTGGACAAATGTCGCTAAACGGCTAATGGAAAGAGGTCATGGGGACAGAGTGGGCAGGGTGGTGCCTTGGAGCTTTAGCAGTCCTTCCTAGGATGTAGTAAGTGAATGTCCCAATTAATCCTTGCTACTCCACCCCGTAGGGTTACTGTCTCCTCTCTGAACCTCTGCATTTTCCTTCTTAGGCTTCATTTGCCTCGTGTAACAGTAATACGCAACACAACACTGTGTTATAGTTGTGAAACTCTCCCATTTCACCAAGGTAATGTGCTTTTAGAAACAGAAAAGCAGGGGGCTGCTGCAGAGTTAGTCTGCAGCTTGGCAGCATTTCTCTTTAGCCGGTGTCTTTGCAAAATGCATGGTGTGGCTCTGGAGATCAGTCTCATGCTGCTGTGTGGGCTCAGTTGACATTGCTTCTGCTCTCCAAATTGTACCCTGTAGGAGGTCAATACGCTCATCCCTGGCACACACCCCTTCTGCCTGGGAGATTTCAGAAGAAAAACAGCAGACGTTGAGTTTGGTGAGAGGAATGGGTGTGATACGGCCCATACCAAAAAGTATGAGGCGTTGTTCCTTGGCGGGGGAAAATGTGTCATTTCTCATCTCTGTCAATATTTTGTACGTGGACATCTCTCAACTGGCACCTCAGGTGGCACTAGCCTGTCTTGCCTTCAACTGCAGTCAATTAGACCTCACGTGGAGCCACCTCCTTGGAGATGCCTCTTAATCTGTGGGCACTTCCATGGAGTGGCCCCATGTTAGCTGGGAAAGTGACTTGATATTTTTTAGATCATAGAATCATAGAATCATAGAATGATTTGGTTTGGAAAGGACCTTTAAAGGTCACCTAGTCCAACCCCCCTGCAATGAGCTGTTCAACCTGACCTTGAATGTTTCTTACCTTTAAGTCCCACCTTCCTTCCCAAAGGCACCAAGACCATTTAGCTCAGTAAAATATGGAAGGAGTAAGGTTCTGAAAACCCGTAGGTCTCCTCCCCAGCATCAACATCCCTCAAGAGTCAGTTTTATCCTTCAGACTCAGATTCACTTTGAGGAGAAATGTGGGTGAAATGCGTGGGTTTTCCAAGTAGTCCTGCATATTTTCAGTCTTTTTGTCACTTGGTCGTGCCCGCTGCAATTTCTGTTTTTCCATCTTATGGGAAGAAGTTATTTACATTGTGTACTGCCATCCTGAAAGCCACTTTCTGAAATATATAGCTGGTCCCCTAGGTGAGGCACAGCCTTGCAGCCCCCTGTGAAAGCATGGGGATAACAGGATCATCTGGGCTGGGGAAAGTTCAGTGGACTTTCCTCTGCAGGGCTCTCACAGGACCCTATGAAGAATCCCTCAAACAGTTCCCCAGCAACATGAGTGAGAAACCCAAGCAGTGCAGTGCCACTTGTCTCAGGTGATCATCAAGACCACCAGGATAAGCCATCCCTTTGGGGATCTTCCAGCTGTACCAGTGTTCATCTACAAGAATAAGGATTTTATAAAATCCTATTTAGCAAGCCTCCACTCCCCAGGATTTCAGCTTTGCCTGTTAGCACCTCCCCCCTCTCACCTACCTACCCACCTCCTAGGCTGGCATAAAGTCAAAAGCACACACTTAGCTTTGCCAACATTTGGACAACCCCTGTAAGTCCCCATGACCCCAAGACCACACAGTCGTGCCCTGAGACTCTCTTGCCCTGAGATGCTTTACAAATTCAGCTGGGAGCAGTCCCAAGGGCTACTCTCCCGCTGTGGTTCCACCCTTACAAGTCTGTGCCGTTCCGCAGGGTTTGTTAATCGTTCTTTTCTCACTTGCTGGTTAGCAGTTGGGGTGCCAGCATCCCACGTGCTGCAGAAAGCACGGATGAAGCTCATCAGCAGGGAGCAGTGCTTGGAGCGGATCCCGCAGCTAGTGGAGAACGTGCTGTGTGCTGAGCTGGAGAGAGGAGAAAGAGGCACCTGCCAGGTAAAGTAGACGGGCTCCCGGATGGCCACGCTGCCTATAGGGGCACAGAGACATTGGAGGAGAAGCACCTTGACTTGAGGAATGAACATTGATCCCTGCTGGGGTTGCTAAAGCTTCTCTGCAGGTTGCCCAGGTGCCAAGGAACTACCTGCAAAGGCATATTGACCCAGGCAGCAGGGGTGCAAGACTCTTGGGGTCGGAAAGCAGTGGTGGTGCTGGACATGAATCACCTTGTTGAGTGGATGAGCCTCTCCTCACACTCTCCTCCCTGCCCTGATTCCCTCCCTTCAGCGAGAGAGACAGGAGGTCTGCAAGGGCAACTGCGAGCTGAAAGGAGGGCAAGGGAAAAGGGTGGTTCCCAACAAGTCCATTTGGATAGGAGAGAGTTTTGGATGGCTCCAGGCACCAGGTTTTGGACTCTTATCTCACAATAATTTAAAAATCCAGTGTCTGCTGTGGCCAAGCTGTGAAGTGGTGGGAGAGATCGGAGGAGAGGTCTCGCATCCCTGCAGAGAGGGCTCAGCTCAGCATGGGCTGTGCCCTCCTGCCTGGTGTCCCCTTGTCCCTGGGCCAGGCAGCGCTACTCTATCACCAGGTTAAATACTGAAAGAGGACAGGAAAGTTTGTCCAGGAGGGTAAAAGTAATATAATTGGCAGAGAAGTTTAATCCAGGAGTGTTTAATGTGAATATTAGAAACCTTTCTCAGGTGAGGTCTTGTCTCTGATCCAGATGTACTTTGCTAACATGGCAGGTTGGTCTATGCCAGAACTACTCAGATCTTATTGCAGTGAGTTAGTGATATAGGATGACGGACTTTTCAAGCTAAATTAGAAAGAATTCGAGTGGTATTTAATATCAAGGACTGCTAAGGGGAGAGAGCTGACACAAACACCCAAATGTGGGAAAACCTCACTCAGAACTTGTGTCCTCAGAACATGCTCCACCCACAGCATTGCTGTCCTGATGTCAAACAAAGTCTGAAAGCCAAAAACCACCTTTTTTTTTTCATAGCATCCACCCCCCAACCCCTCCTCCGACAGCCTGGTAAGGACTGGGCTCTCCTGCAGCCTCTGCTTCAGGACTAAGGTCTCCCTCCTCCACCGGGCAAGGGTTTTCTTAGACATGTGCATATGTTTGCAGGGGGATGGATGGGCAGAGACGTGTCTGCACAGCTTCATCCTGTAGGAATCATTCATTGAGGGAACTAAAACACCCAGGACAGAGAGATACCACCTGCCCTTTAGGCAAAGGCAGCAGGTACAGGGACCGCTGACTGCGAAGCCATTGTGAGCTGGGCCCATAGCTGGGCAGCGGAGGGGAAGTTTGTTTGGCAAAATCATTTTTTGATTAGCCAGAGAGCATCTGTCTCTGAAACCATTCATCTAGTAACTTTCACCTCCATTAAATCCAATCAAAACTTTAAAAAAGAAAACTGCCACAGGATAACATTAACATGATTAAAGAATGCACTTCCCAGCCCAGCCTTAAGTTCTGCGGCTGAATTATGCTGGTGAAACTGCAAGAGCACTTGTACCCAGCAAAATGAATCTCCTGTATTCAGAAAGCTGATGAGGGTGCTATTTTGATCTACAATAATGTTAGAGTTGTCTGAGACATGAACTAGAAATGTGAGCTTTCCAAACAATTGGAAGTACAGAACAATTGCATGTGTGATAATGCACATAACCCAGCAACTGCCCACTTTTAGTGGAAGCTTGTCTAGGCAGAAACATCTTGCAAGCTGAAATACTGTAGGCTAGTGGAGGTCTTCAGGAGAGAAACAGGTGATAGGACTTTTCATCAGAATTTTCTAATTTGCTGGAGGGGAAGCATTTTGCTGATGGGTGGTTTTCTGGGAAGCACTGGTTGAAGTAGGGGAGGACACATTTTGGCCTTGCTAGGCTGGTTCAGAAGTCTGGTGGCTTGCCCATAGTAGGCTGCCTGGCAATGCACTGGGAGGCCAGGTCCATTGCTCTGATGCACGGACTACTGGACACCCAATTCACCTGCCCTGGGCAGGTAGCAAGGCACACTGTAGAGCTACACTTGTCTGTAAAGATTATGGGGTTTGTGTCAAATGAGAATGAGGCCCGATTTCAAAATACCTAAATCCCTTACAAAGTCAGCATTGTCAAGGAGGTAGAGCAGCCCTGGGCACCGTTTTTGTCTATGCCAACAAGCTGTCTCCTGGATGATTTCCAGACACAGCTCAAGCTTTTGCATGGGTCAGGAGCCACCCACAACAGAACCACAGAATCATAGAATAGCTTGGGTTGGAAGGGAACTTCAAAGGCCATCTAGTCCAACCCCCCTGCAGTGAGCAGGGACATTTTCAAATAGAGCAGGTTGCTCAGAGCTCCGTCCAACCTGACCTGGGATGTTTCCAGGGATGGGACAGGTTCACTTTGGATCCTGGCACCCCTTAGAGGCCAGGAAGGAGCAGCAGCACAGGCAAGGCAGAGACCCCTGCTCAGGGAACAAGCCCTAGAGACACTGAGCTTGCTGGTGGAGAAGTGGTCACAGCAAACTTGGAAACCATGCACTGCACAGATACATGACCCATCTAGCCATGAAGTAGATAAAAGCCTTATGTTAACTTTTTCTGAGCTTTTCTGAGAATCAGGATACATTTGTTCATGCCGAAAGCCAGGCTAAGTTGGGCAAGTTGCATCTAGACCTAAGGTTCTCAGTCCCCATGATCCTGATCCAGATCCAAACGGTTACCATCCTAGGTCTTTGCACTGTGTGCCATTTGTGTGCTAGGTTTTCCCTGTTGCAGCAAGCAGTTTTCTATGAGTAATTATATCCACACAGAAGTCTTCACCAAGACGTCATGTAGAAATTCTATTCTACTGACCACTGCCTTAATACCCCCATGTGGCAACAGGACATGGATAGAAAGGTTCAGACATTTCACCAGCTGCCTTCATAGTAGTACCAGACAAGACTAATTTGTGGATCTCTGACCATATTCCAATAATAAGTCAAGGAGATTGAATAGCAGAGCTCCCGAGTATTTGTACTTAAAAAAAAATCCATTCACTTAAAAGGAAAAATCTATTGTATACCAATTCCCCAGAGGTTCTGCAGACAAATATATAGATTGACTGTGAAATAACACTAACAGGATCTGTAATTGCCTCATAGTTCTATTTAGTCATAAACATTAGCATTAATGGATGTTCATGGGGTACAAGTGCTAAAGAACAGACACTAGAGATGGCCTATGTGTTATTTTTTTGTGTGCTACATTTCTTCCACGATCCCATGAACCACAATTAATGTCTAATTCCTTGCTTTCTTAATCATCGTTTGTTAGGCTTTGATGCAATGGTAACTTGAACTATAATTCGAGTATAAGGGCACTCACAAAGCAAATGCCTCTTCAGTGTCTTGCCTATCCAGACAAAACTCAGTAAATGGCCCGATTATAGTTCAGAGAGCCTCTGCAAAGGAGGTCTGTGGGGGTAGCGCTGCGACTGGTGATTAGGACAGGGGTGTTCACCTGGAAGTCACAGTCCGTGTACAGTTCAGGTCAGCAGCAGGTGAAGCGGGGAGCCAGTCCCCAGTCTGACTTTCAGGGGAAGGAATCCTTGTGTGGCCATAAACAAGCAGTGGGATGGTTCCAGCTCAGCTTCACTGTGCCCTACAGCATCGCCGGCTGTAGGGCTGATCTGAGTCATGGGCTGAAGGTATCTACCCCCTTCTACCGATTGTAGCAGGAGGTGGTCTTGGCCATCTCTGATAAATGTCTGAAATGATGCTAGGATGCATCTAGGGTTCTACGGTTTTAGTTTCTTTAGTTCTGTGAAAAAGGCAGAGAAGGACCTCTTTCCTTCACCTGTAATATGTCAGGCCCACATATACTGTCAGCCATTTGGAAAGGGCAAACGCGCTGGGATAACGCGCTTTCTGGTTGACAGCCGGCTGAACATGAGCCGGCAGTGTTCCCAGGTGGCCAAGAAGGCCAACAGCGTCCTGGCCTGTATCAGGAATAGTGTGGCCAGCAGGAGCAGGGAAGTGATTGTGCCCCTGCACTCGGCACTGGTGAGGCCGCACCTCAAATGCTGTGTTCAGTGTTGGGCCCCTCACTACAAGAAGGACGTTGAGGTGCTGGAGCGTGTCCAGAGAAGGGCAACGGAGCTGGGGAGGGGTCTGGAGCACAAGTCTGATGAGGAGCGGCTGAGGGAACTGGGGGTGTTCAGTCTGGAGAAGAGGAGGCTGAGGGGAGACCTTATCGCTCTCTACAACTGCCTGAAAGGGGGTTGTGGTGAGGTGGGTGTTGGTCTCTTCTCCCAAGTAACTAGCAATAGGACAAGAGGAAATGGCCTCAAGTTGCGCCAGGGGAGGTTTAGATTGGATATTAGGAAAAATTTCTTCACTGAGAGGGTGGTCAGGCATTGGAACAGGCTGCCCAGGGAGGTGGTGGAGTCACCATCTCTGGAAGTGTTCAAGAAACGTGTGGATGTGGTGCTTCAGGACATGGTCTAGGGGACATGGTGGCGCTGGATTAATGGTTGGACTTGGTGATCTTGAAGGTCCTTTCCAACCTAGTGTTTCTGTGATTCTGTGATTCTGTGATAATCCTGCTCGTGGATGCTCTCACTCCTCACAGCGACAGCAGTAGCAGTAGTTGTTGTACAACCCTGAGTGGGATTTATCCAGCCAGATTCAAATGTCTTCCCTATAGGCATCTGCATCAACTGAATCATCTGTTCATCAACAGGGAGAAAAAAAAAATTTCTGACATGTAATTCATTGAGACTATTTTAACCATCTATTTTAAAATGAGATGAATCCCTGCGCAAGTGCTTATTGCTCCCCGTTAAGTAAAAGCAAGTCCAGGATGTCCAGCTCACAGGGAGACACATGGCTCCAAGGCAGGACAGTTGCCTGCACCTAAGGCTCCAGTGCTATTTTAGATATGACAGGATATCCCCCTGGCTTCCCACTGCCCCATCTCAAACCATGTCCCAGTCCCAGTGATGTGACTGCAATGGGAGCTTGACACTTGCACTGGAAACATCAAGGAGAGGTGATCAGTCTGGACCTGAACTCACCCCTGGCACCCTCTCTTCATAGAATCCCAGACCCACAGCAGGGTTTGGGTGGGAAGGGGCCGTCAGAGGCCATTTAGTCCCAGCCCTGCAGTGAGCAGGGACATCTTCACCCAGAGCAGGTTGCTCAGAGCCCCGTCCAGCCTGACCTGGGCTGTTTCCAGGGATGGGGCATCAACCACCTCTCTGGGCAACCTGGGCCAGGGCTTCACCACCCTCATTAGGAAAAATTTCTTCCTTCTGCCTAGTCTAAATCTCCCCTCCTTTCATTTAAAATCGTTACCCCTTGTCCTATCGCTACACGCCCTGCTAAAAAGTCCATCCCCATCTTTCTTAGAGGGGGCTTATAATATACTGGAAAGCTTCAATAAGGTTTCCCTGGAGCCTTCTCTTCTCCAGGCTGAATGTCCCCAACTCTCTCAGCCTGTCCACATAGGAGAGGTGTTCCAGCCCTCTGATCCCTGCTCCAACAGGTCTATCAGATGGACAGAGAGACCAACAGATACTCTCCATCCCTATAGACTGCAATCAGATCATCATCCATCCACCTCCGTTTAGCTATTTTGAACAGCCTGAGGGACTGACCATGCTTCCCTGGTTTGTGACCTTTTCCTTGCTTTTGTGATAATTTACCTATATGACCCAATTTTCATTTGCAGACTTTTTCTTAAAAAAATCCTGTTTCTCAAGTCTTCCTTTGCAGTTTTAGAGCCACGTTAACACCAGTACAAGGATGCAATAGCTTTTGTCAGTTTTGCATTCGTTTAGCACTCTTACGCACAGATGGTCCTGCATGGACTGCAAGATGGGGACTGAACCGCAAGATGATATTTCAGTTCAAAGTTCTTACTAACTATAAAAAATTACTTTGCTATTGTACCTTGCCTTAATATTGAAGAGAGTGATCCACTCTCAATCACTGAGCTGTTGCTAACATGACGAGGTGGGGTTTCTTCCCTAAGGGACAGACTGGTTTAAGTAGGAGGGTAACCTGGGAAGCCCCAGAACAAAGCAGTAGAAAGGTGTTTCTGCATTTGCAGTCTCTTAAATTTGCTTCTGAAGGGTGCAGCTCATAAGAATTAAAACACTTTGCCTGTGTCCCATGGTTTTATAGGGCTTTCATCATTTGATCGTTTTATGATATGGGCAGACAAGTGAACACATTCAGGCTGTGGTGACTTAATTCTTTCATCTGTCAAAAACATTCCTTCCTATTGCAAGGACCTGGGATGTTGATGATGTCGCATGTCTCTTCTGCTTTTTTCCTCTGGGTTGTAGCTTTTGGTCTCTCAAACTGAAGCTGTTTGGTTTGCAGCAAGTGGGTCCACCATTACTTTGTGTGCCTGATGAGTGAAGCTGTGGGGAGCAAAACCTCTGGATCCAGCTGAACACAAAAACCTACTTTGTGCTTGCCCTCGCAGTGGGGGAATGGATGTGATGACTCAGGAGCCGTTTCTCATTCAATTAGAGTGAGTCAACACGGCTTTAAGGGGAAGTCATGACTCACAGGCAGATTTAAATTCTTTGAAGGACAAGCATGTGGCAGAGGGTGATCCAGCTGATATAACACGCTGAGATTTCCAAAACTCTTTTAATGAGATTTCTCACCAAAGTCTCATGGAGAAACTGAATTGTCATGAAGTAGAAGGGCTTTGGTTTGAACAGGAGGCAACATGGAGGAAGGATTTGATGGGAGAAGGGTCTCACAAAGGGAGTTGTGTTGGCATTTGTGCAAGGAATTGTGATGTTCAAGGAGGGTGAATGCTGAGATGACCAAGCTGGCCAATGCCATTCAGTGGTCAAAATTAAAACTGATTGTGCAGAGGTGCATCAGGATCTCATTATTCTGAGTGACCGGAAGTTAAAACAGCAGATGCAATTCACTGTTGATGAAGGAAAAGTAATGAATATAGGGCGAAGCAACTTCACCTGTACACATGCAATAATAGGCTCTAAATTAGCTATTGCCATGTAAGAAGATCTTGGAGTAACTGTGGATAGTCCTTCAAAAACATCAACACGACTCTCTGTGGACATCAAAAAGGCAATGAGAGCGTTATGAATTATTAGGAAAGGAACAGCTAGCAAAGCAAATGCTTGTTATGCCAGGGCACTAGACTTGGAAGCTTACATGTTGCGTGCAATTCCCATCCACCCCATCTGAGAAAGGAGTAGTAGTTTCAGAAAAGGAGAAGAGTAGAGTAGGAAGGATGAACAGGGACACGGAATGGCTTGTGGCAGAAAGAGGAATAACAGAGCAGGACTCTGAGGCTTGTAAAAGAATTGTCTGATGGGGATATGACACAGATTTCTGAAGTCATGAGCAGCAAGGAGGGGACAGTCAAGAGCTCTCCCCTTGTCACTGCTGTTCAAAACACATAAAGGAGGGGGTGTCAGATGGCCATACCAGGCAGCAGATTTAAAACAAAGAGAAGGAAGTGTTTTTTCATCCAACAGATAATTAAACTATGGAAGTCACTGACCAGGATGTTGTGGGTATTTATCCTAAGGGATAAATGGATTCAAAAAGCAATTAGATAACTTCCTGGATGAAGATCTCTCTAAGGCTATTAACCACGGTGATGTAAATACAACTCTGTAAATACTTGCAGTTTCTCATTCTCCTTCCCTGAGCACTTGCTACAGATGACTGTCAGCGACAAGAGTCTGGGCCACATGGGTCTTTGGCCAGGTGCATTGTAACTGCCTTTAAGTTCGTGCCACCATAGTTACTAACGGACCCTGCTTACATCTGTGTGGATGGAGTAACACGGTCTTGTTCTCCCGTTTTCCATCAAGGGGAAGGAGGGGCAGAGTAGCTGAAGGCTCTTGCCTGAGACCTCAAAGGGATCCCATGAAAGGACTCCAGGTGCCCTGTGTTGCCTGGTTCATCTTCGATACTTGCATGCTAAAAATGGCCATAGCTGCCTTCCTTCCACCTTTCTCTAAAGACAGCTTGTTCACAGTGAAATGACTGAAGAAATAATCTGTTTGCAAAAGCCTTTCCTTCCTGCAGCCAGGGCAGCTCTAATGGCCGTGGTGTTACTCACATGCTGATTGTCTCCAATTTACACAGAGCTTACCAACATGAAAATGAAACCAGCAATGACTTGCAAGGGTTGTGTATCCACCTAATGAGTATCAGATAGGTTGTTCTCCCTCCCCTAGAGCTTCTCCCACTTAAGAAGATTTATGTGGCTGAATGTGTTTGTTCTGATCAATTACCATGTTGCAGACACAACTACAAATATGAAAGGAAAAAGATTACGCTCTTGATCCAAAGCCCACTAAAGTCAGCAGAAAGGCTCCTGATGTTCACAAAAAGGCTTTGGCCATGCTGAAAAGGATGAAACTTTTGATCAGCTTCAGTGAACAAAGCGCCTTGTTAGTCGATGACAATCTTTATACAAGCCAGAACTATTTATCAACAAATACATCATTGCTGTCACCTCTCCTAACGGGAGGATTAACATGCAGTTGTGGAAGGCATGAATTCAGCACCAGATCTGATTTGATGTGGTTGCTTTTCACTCATCTCCTATTTGAAAAGAAACATCTAGTTGACAAGAGACACGCAACAGAAGCAAAGATGCTATTTTTAGGTTTTTTGCTGTCCAGAAACTTGGCACTCAGACTGAAGAGCAAGAGCAGGTATCTGGTGTGTGTTGCTGACCAGAAGTATTTCACCACCAGGAAACAGGAGGCTGAAAGCAGCATTTAATAAGTTCTTCGATCTTCAGAGTCGTTAACCTGAGCTAATTAAATTAGTGTTACTGGAAACATCACAGAGCTGAGATAATTGTACCAGTGCTCAAAACTCAGTCCTCCCACACCCTCTCCTACACAAGGATGCAAAACCTTGGGCCAACATTTTTGAGAGCTTAAGGTGGATACAGGGATATTCAGAAGTGTCCAAGAACTGAGTTTATTTTCTCTGTCTTTAGCCCTGTGAAAACCAGGCTAGTGATTCATCTGGGCTACTGCTATAATTGAGCGAGATTATCACACGGAGAGGATGATTTAGCCCACTTTGTGATAAAATCGAGTTAAATAGCTGAAGTTAAGAGAAATGGCGTGTTAGAAGTTTCACACGTGAAGCAGACCAGCTCAGCCCATGTGGAAAGGGATCTGAAGCAGGATTTGGGTCTCAGGGCTTGTGGATTAGCGAAATGGATTTGCAGCTGCTGCCTGGGTTTTCACAGCATTGCCTAACTCCCTCTCTGCCCGGGTTTTAAATCGCTTTCCACAGCCGACGGTGCCCCAAGCCCCGCAGACAGCTCTCCCTTTCCTCGCCGACCGGGCAGAGAACAAAATGAACATGATTAAAGAGGCAAAGAGGGAAAAGCAGATCTGATTTGAAAGGAAAACCACGTGATGTACAGTTTAAATAGGGATTCCTGGCTCTGCCATTGCCTCGTGCAAGTCACATCCTTTTTCTGCTGTGGTTTTCTCAGCTATGAAATACGGTAAGAGTCTTCCCCCCAAGGACCGTCACAAGGTATCAGGAATTAACTGGTATTTAAGCACCCCGGGAGAAAGGTCCTGTGCAAGTGTGAACAGCCTCCAAATTGGACACGGAAACCGATCTGCCCCGATGGTGTGCAGTGCTAAAAATCCCCCGTACCAGGAAAAGCCGGCACGACGCATCCCGACATATCTCCGATGAGGGACCATCAGCCGCTGCTGCGTCACTGGCTCCCCCCCCGGCCCCCCCCCCCCCCCCCCTCTTTTTTTTTTTTTTTTTTCGTAATTCCTTCTGCTCTGGTCTGGCTCGTGAACGGCTCCCACTCTCTCCACTTCATTTATGATCCTTGTGTAGGAGGCTCGAAGCGCCTTCCTTTCGCTACCAGGATAATATGTTTGGCCTGTTCTTGCCCTGTGGGAATTAGCAGTAAAATTCCCAGTAATTTAATTGTGCGTGAGCCGAGGAGATGTTCATTCATTCAAACAGGATGCCATCGCCAAGGACACTGATAATGCATGGATCCAAGGTCACGGCAAGGTCACCTGTGCGATTCACGCAAATTCTTGGCTGAAACAGGGTCGGGAAGTGTCTTTAGATCCTGAGTCTGAAGAAGGTCCAGCAGCACTGGCTGAGAGGCAGACATGTAGCTACAGTAACACCATGTCAGTGCAAACAGAAGTGAATTTGTGGTTGGACTTGATGATCTTAAAGGTCTTTCCAACCTAAATGATTTTGTGATTCTGTGATTCTATGAATGCTGAAGCAACATTTGCTCTATACTTATCTTCATTTTTCCCTCCTGTGTGCATGTTGAACCAAAAATAAACATATAAAAAAACCCCAAACAAACCAACAAACAAAAGATAAACATATTATAGACCTGGACCCTCCATGTAATAAAGTGAGTAGGAATTCTGCCACAAACTTTAGCAGGTGCTGATGAGTTGCACAGGGGACTACAGCCATTTCCTTAGTCATTAATTAACGTCTGTTAGCTCAGGGTAGCTGCTGGCGGAAGGGGGTTCATACATTGATGACAAAGACATTTCTCAAAGTAGCGTACAAAGAGGGAAGGACGACATTTCCCAGGAAAGCTGGCTGTCTCAGGAAATGGGTTTGTACTGAATTTCTTATTTGCCACCTGAAATACTGGAGATAGGGTGGAAAAAAAGATTCAAACCCACTGTGGAAGGAAACTATCTTATTTAGAGCAGGGACTGCGCAGCACTTAAGATGTACATAACTGTCGGAAAAGTGTTGTACCTGGTTGGGTGGATTTTGTGCTGGTTTCTCTTCTCCCTCGAGTTGTGTTCAGAGATTGCACACAGAGATCACACGGGCAACTGGACATGCCCTCGGTGTTCAAGCTACATCAGCCAACAGAAGGACGTTCCTCTTTGCAGGGTGGCTGCAATGCGCGTTTGAAGGCTTGCATGCACTGGGTGAGTGAAGGTTGTGTGTGGGTGTGTCAGGATTAGCGTTCAACTCTCGTCCAGTTCCTGGAGCTAGCCTCCCAAATTAACAGTGGCAGGTACCCAACACCTATGCTGCGCCAGTTTCGCAGAGTCGTCAAGGACTGAATGAGCAGTCACAGCAAATGTCCCTTTTCACTCCTGGATGTTGTCTCTTGGTGACAGGATTCAGGTATCCTTCTGGGACCAGGGGAGCATGTAGAAAAGGCTGAGAAGGACAGGGCATTGCACTGAGCCAGAGCTTGGGACCGCTCTCCTCTTCTTACCTCTGTATCTGTTTATTCTGCAGGGATCTCAGGGCTGAGCTGTGGAATTTTGAGTCCAAAATTTCCTTGTTCCCTCAAATCCCCCAAATCCAATTGGTATAGAGTTGATTTTCCCCATCAGCCTGTGGGATGCAGCTGCTATGAGGGACCTGAGGTTTGATCCTGCTATAACATCCTCCTTACGCCGCAGGTGGACAGTGGTGGACCTCTGGTTTGCAGCTACTGGAACACCATGAAGTGGTTTCAGGTTGGCATCGTCAGCTGGGGAGAAGATTGTGCAGAAAAGCCGAACCATGAGATCTTGATGTCTGTTTACAGCTACCGTGACTGGATCGAGACTGAGACAGCCGTAAGGGGGAAACCTTTCTTCATTGAAGGTGTGGATAACATTGCAAATGCCGGGGTAGTTCCTTCCAGGGCTGAGACACAGCTGGTGTTTCTTGAGTATTCTCTCCTTTTATTTATCTCTTTGATAGCATTTGGATTATTCTAGAGAAGATTTTTCAAAACATAATAAAAGTCAGAACTACCATCTTGTTCTTCTTTATATAGTTGTGTCTCAGGTCAACCTGCTCCTTCTCACTAACGTGCACACAGGCACCAAAATGAGATACCACAGTGAGACAGGGGAGTGATGGAGAGGCCAGAGAGATTAAATGAGAGAGCCAGGACACAGACAAGAAAAGCCATAATCCTCTGAAAAACACAGATTTTCCACACTGGTGGGTCACATCAAGCCCAGTTATTTGCTAAGCTCACATGCAAAGTCAAGGTGTGGCATCTGAAGGAGCTGCTCCCCTTGGAAAGCTGAAACCCTCAGAAAGGTTTTAGCTTATTCAGTTGCGTATTATCTTAGCTGTTGGTAGGATAGCTCTGGGTTCATGTATCTTACAGCTAGTTATTAGATGAACTAATGTATCTTCTATCTTGCAGCTGGCCCAAGCTAAGAGCATCTTCAGAGACCACAGTAGCTGCTCAGGTGACATGCCAAGCTGCTGGGACATGACTACGCATCAAATTCTGTGTCTCCTTAAGCTAGAAAAAGATCAAGAGATCTTTTGGGCAGTGTTGGAAGGTGTAGCATCATGTAGCTCATCAGTCTTATTTACCTGGATTGCAAATGTTGGGTTTTGGTTGTTAAAGGCAGCAGAAGAAAAACTGGCTGGCTGAAGAGAACTGTTTCTGAGCAGTATCCATAAAATGCTGTCTACAGAAGTCCCTTGGCTTTGTTATTAGCCAAAATTAATACCTGGCAAGTAATAGCAAACCAAAAGCAAACAGCATTTTTTTTCTCTGTTAGAGGCCTTTTACAAGCGTTGCTGAGAGGTCCACATCCCAGCCTTGAGCTGGGACTGAGCTGGTCTTCCATGCAACACGTGGTCCTTCATTGCTTCTCCAGCAACAAAGCGGATTGCAAAATGCATTTCAGTCTTCACAAGAGGTTGCTTTTCCTAGAAGTGATGGGAAGGAGGCAAGCAGCAAGGTCTCCTTCATATCCCACCTTTGCAACAACATAAAAGCACCTGTAATTTGCAGCAATGGCAAAACTCAGTGAATGTGCAATGGGAGAGAACCTCACAAATTGGTTTTAATTACCTTGATATTTTCTGGCTAGCTGGTGGAGAAACCTTGTAAATGAGAATTAATTCATCTACCTTAAGCTAATGCAAACCCATCTTGGCATAAAAGTCAGGCTTTATTTTCTGTGTTATTTGAGCAGAAAATAATGCTTAATTATTATTAGTTCTGAGTAATGCTTATGAAAATTGCTCCACATTAATTTCCTATGGCTGACTGGCTAATGGATGCATAAGGGTCTTGTAACCCTTTGCAAAAAGACTAATAAAAGCTAAAAACAAGGGGAATATATTACTTTAGCAGCTATTAGTAGTAGACAGTGTCTGCTGGCTTTAATACCTATATTTATTTTCCTTTCTATTAGTAATATATCAACAGATACTAGAAGCTGTGGCAGGGGGCTGGACATCAAGAAATATTTCCTAATGCTGCGATCTATTCAGCTACAGGATTATTCCCCCCAGAGGAAATGAGAGATGTCCTCCTGCTTGAATTATTTTAATGTAGGAATTGTATAAAGCACTCTTGTCTACAGCACATGGCATGGAAAAAGCTTGCACTTACAGGGAGCTGCAAAAGGACTCAGTAGGTCTTTTTCACCAGTAGCATTTGCAAACTGGTAATGGTCGGTGTTAAATGAAGGCGATGCTACTCAGTGGTTACAGCAGGGCACTGCTGCTGCTATGGGTTTTGATCCTTTCTGCTGCTCATTTACTCAATGGCCTTGGGAAAAGAAAGTTTGTTCCTTGTGCCTCAGTTTCCCTACTTGTAAAGTGAGATAATGCAAGTGGTTCACTGTGCTACATGGAAGCCTTGGCTCTGCAAATTAAGACAACTATGTAGCTGCAAAATAATAAACAAGAAAGATACTTTTCCCTCCTTGTTTAAAACATAAAAAAATTCATTAAGGTGATTTTTTCTTTGGTACTACATACACTGTTCAATATTTAGGGTGAGAAAGGATACGTTTGTTTAATATTTCTATGCTGTAAGTAGGGCTGATGAAAACACGTTGATGCTGTATTTTGTTTCAGAGGTGTTTGTGTTTTGAGAAAGCACACCACTTTTGATTACGGATTTGATGGGAATGTGTTGGGGTCATACAAAATCAAAATGCGATATATCAGCTTTGTCATTAACATTTCAACATGACCCAGGGTTTTTTTAAGCTTTACAACATTGGTGTACTATGTTTCTTATGTTATTATATTCTGCATGTGTGGGTTTAGATCACCGAAGTGAAAAGTTTCCAAACTGAACTACGTCAACTTTTATGCTTCAGGCTATAGTTTGGGATGTTCACTTTTTGTCTTAATTTGCACCTCATTTCTTATTGCCCCTTCCCTCTTTCCAGATACCTCTTCCTCACGTCCAGTCAGCTTCATGGAGAACATCAAGCAGTCTGGCCAAAAGAAATATGTTTCTTTCAATATCCTTTGCTCAATGAGCAAAGCTGGCCAACATAGAATCATGGAAACCTAGAATGGTTTGGGTTGCACGGGACCTTAAAGATCATCTAGTTCCAACCACCTTGCCATGGACAGGGACACCTTCCACTAGACCAGGTTGCTCAAAGCCTCGTCCAACCTGGTGTTGAACACTTCCAGGCATGGGGCATCCACAAATTCTCTGGGCAACCAGTTCCAGTGTCTCACCACCCTCACAGCGATGAATTTCTTCCTTATATCTAATCTAAATCTACCCTCTTTCAGTTTAAAGCTACCTGTCACTTGTCTCTACTTGGGCACTGAGCTATTGACCACAAGTCTTCGAATGCGACCATCCAGCCAATTCCATATCCACTGACCAGACCATCCATCCAATCCATGTCTCTCCAATTTAGAGACAAGGATGTTGTGCGGGACAGTGTCGAATGCTTTGCACAAGACCAGGTAGATGATGTCAGTCGCTCTTCCCTTATGCACCAATGCTGTAAACCCCTTGGAGAAAGCCACCAAATTTGTCAGGCATGATGTGCCCTTAGTGAAGCCATGCTGGCTGTCACCAGTCACCTCCTTATTTTCCATGTGCCTTAGCATAGTGTCCAGGAGGATCTGCTCCATCGTCCTGCTGGGCACAGAGGTGAGACTGACTGGCCTGTAGTTCACCAGGTCTCCCTTTGTTCCCTTCTTAAAACAAGAGGCTGCTGCATGGAGCACGGTGATGCCAAGCGGTGCACCAAAATACAGATTTTGTTCTCAGCATACAGATTTTGTTCTTAGCACTACACCTTTAGCAGCAAATAGCAGAAGAGAAGCAGGCTATGGAAATGCTTAGACACCCAGGGAAACATCCATAACAGGATTCAGAGGAAAAAAATATGAGGATATGGGTACTCAAGGAGGCAGAGGAGAGGTAGTCAGGCCTTGCTTGCACATTGTGCTAAGGAGCTGAGAACCGAAGCACCTCCTGGGAGCACTGAAGGCAGCAGTTTAAAAGCCAATATACCACAACAGTTTTGGCATAGTGCTGCAGAAATTAAGAAGGCTCTGTACGCGCGTTTCCCCGCTTTCCCCATCCTAGCTGTCTGTTTACGTGCAAGTTTGAGCAGAGAGATGGAAGTTTTGAAGATGATGGTGTTTGGGCAACTTTGGCAGCACGAGCTGGTTGCAGATGTGGGGAGGACTCAAGTGAGTGAGCTGTATAGCTCCACCTCAGAGAAGGAGGGTTGGAAGAGCATCAGTCCAAGGTCACAGAAAACTACCAGTTGTAGAAATCCAATCTTTATTCAGGGCCATGATCCTAGACCTTTCTCACCCAGCTCCTCCTCAATAGATACGACATGGGTGATCTGAGGACAAAACAGTTCCCAGTGCGATCTTTTTAAAGGGACTGAGATTTCCCATTTTCTCCTTTTCCAGCCTGTGCTTCCTCACAGGGGTAAGACACAATGAAAAGCATAGACTTGTCTTCTGTTCCCTTCAGCATCCCGGGAACCTCTGTCCCTCTGAGGAGAAGGCAGATGGCACACACGGCTGTGACTGAAACCGTTGGCATCCAGTATGCAGTATGCACTGCATGAGGTGTTTTGACTTTGTGTATGTGTCGTTAGCGGTCTAACTTCAGTGCAAGCAAAATGTCAGGGAGCTTATTTCTCCCCGTGTTTTTGTGCACCTACCAGGCGATGAGTGAAAAAGCATCTGTTCATTGGTTAGGTCTTTGCGTCTTTTGTTGATGCTAAAGTAGATTAGAGCTGGAGACTGAAGGCTGCAGTGGATCTGCACCCATTCCCACATTTCCCAGTAATTTCCCAAGTGGCTTCCTGGACAAGCCATTTTTCAGGCTAAGGACTCTGTTTACCCTTCTGTAAGCATGACAATAATTAAAAGCCAGGGTTGTCTCTTGGGATGCACCAATTGTGGTAGTGATTAATCAGTATTGGTAACTAAAGTGAACATAGCTCTGGGACCAAAAACACTACTGACAGTATTGAACTACTTGACTTGTTCAACAACTGCTGAACACTGCTGGTGTTAGGCTGAAGAGATGCTTTAAGCAGATGGATTATGGTCTGGAGGAGAGCCTGGCTTTGGGATGAATACAGGATGCAGGTTGGCAGTTCTTGACGTGCCTAACCCAGAAATACAACCACATCTTTCTCTGCAGTGTGGGAACGCTCAGGCGTGATGGATGTGCACTGAGCAGTGCCCACACTTTGCATAGCAGTTGTGCTTGCTGACCTTGAAGAAACACCTTTTCTGTGCGAAGGATTTTGCTCCGTTGCCGTTTTTACTCTTTGAGCATTTCATTGCCATGGAAATCCCTCTGTTGGCTTCTCTGGCAGTCCCGTGACAGCCCACGCTGCTGATCATGAGTGGCTTTTCTAAGTCATGCTTGAACTGCCCATGTGCTTCAGGAGCACCAGCTTGACCACCTCTGGGCAGATCATACTTCTTTGCTGTTCTAACATCGGTGTGCACCACTCCTGGTGGTTATTTGGGCTTGCAAAAAGAACCAGCTGGCAGCAACTGAGCTTACAACATCCTGCGGCATCACAAAACATCCTCTGATCGGGTATTTCCGAGGATCTGTGTTCGAAGTGTCTGCCTCCCGTGTCCTTTTCTGAGAGGTGTCTTTGTGCTTGCTAACGCTTTCTGTATTCACAACTGGTTGCTTTCTCCATGTCTCATCATGACTCACTGCTTCAAGAGCTCTTTAATACGCAATTCACTTTGTTCCCACAGCCCAGACCACTAAATGATTTAGCGTGTGGCTACAGAGCGGAACACTGCATTTGGTTCCTCTGCTGGGAAGGGTGGGCTTCAAGACACTGTTGGAAAGTAAAAGTTCCTCTTCCTCAAGGCTTTTGAATTTTTATGTCTTAACACTAAGTCTGTAGACATTAATCACAGTATAAGCAAATCCAGAGTTAACCCATGTGCCTCCAAATTAGAGACATGGTGGGGGAAGCATGGTACAATGACTTAAGCACTTATTGCAGACACAGGAGCATAAATTCAGCTCTGCAGCAACTCTGTGAGATCCTAGAGGAACTCTGTAGGGTTGCATATGAAGAGGAGAAACTCTTGAAAATTGAGACAACCAGTTGTGAGCCACCTGAAATTCCTTTGGAATTGGGAGAAGAAAGCTTTGCTCTTTGTCCTCTTTCCTTTGTTCACAGTGGGAGATAATTTGAATGGACGTGTGCCTTGGACACAAATGAGAAGGAATTTTTTCATCACCGTTGTGAAAAGCATTGCTTCAGTCTGGAATGCATAAGAATTTGGGTAAAAGATAGGAAAGTGAGCATTTCCACTGAAGAGGGTCACCTCAAGCAAAAATTTTGGGAGCAACCTTGGTCTGAACAGAATCATGGGAAAGGGCCAAGGGAACAATAGGAAGTGATCTGTCAACTATGACATGAGTTTACAGACAACCCCTGAAACACAGTGTGCTGGGCCAGTGATTTGCCTTGTTTTGCAACTTTTGGCCAGAGACTCAAGGTAAAAGCGATGCTGTACGGAGCAGAGGGCTTTGTTAGGATGGGAGGGGACCCAGGAGTGATGCAGCAACTCAGGGGCACTGGGGAGGTGTTGAGAAACCTCCAGCCATCTGAGTGTCACTGCCCCAGCCGTGCTCACAGCAGGCGCCGAGGAGGTGGGGCGGGAAGCTGGAGCTGGCTGCGTAGGGGAGCATGAAGAATCACAAAGTGTTTATTCAAAGCGGGCCCAACTGCTGGGTGCCTTGTGACAAGAGAGTTATTTTGTGGATGAGTGAGCGGCTGTCACTCTGTTTGCACGACTGGTAGTACCAGAATGAAGCCGTTCGTGCGGAAGGCAGCCTCCGGCAAACGCCTGTTATCACGTCCATGGGGTATGGGCTCAGGGTGTGCTGTGACTTGCAAATGCCTCCGATGCCCCACGGTTGAACCTGTTTCCCGGAGGAACCTGGAACACCACGTCCTTCAGATTTCTCTCCAAAGTCCTCTGCACGCTGCCAGATCTCGGGGTATGATCTTTTACTGTTCTTTGTTGGCTGTTAATCTGGTATCAGGAGGAGATGGATCTTAGTCAGGAACTTCAAACACCGCGTCCTGGGTCTGGCTGGGATGTAACGGGTCTAGCTTTCTTTGTACCCGCCCATATGGTGTTATGTCTTAGATTTGTGACGAAATCACCGTTTGTAACAGACCAGTGTTTTAGCTATTGCTGAGCAGTGCTTGCACAACATCAAGGTTTTCTCTGTTTCTCACACTGACCCACCAGTGAATAGGCTGGGGTTGCACAAGAATTTGGGAGGAGACACAGTCAGGACAGCTGACCCCAGCTGAAAACAGGGATATTCCATACAATATAACATCAAGCTCAGCAATAAAATGTTAGGG
>NW_010549705.1:53395-55671 GCF_000687285.1 Phaethon lepturus
AGAAGAAGGAACGCGGGGATGTTTGCAGTTATGGCATTTGCCTTTCCAAGTATCATTAAGCACGATGGAGCCCAGCTTTTCTGGAGATGGCTGACCACCCGCCTGACCATGAAAAGTAGTGAACAAATTCCTTATTCTGCTTTGCTGGCGCAAGCTTTGTGTCACTTATTAATCTGTCCTTCTCTCAACCTGTGAGTTTTTTGCTTTTATGCTGGATCGTGCACTTGCGTTTTGCTGGTATTGTTAAAGCATCCAAAACTCATGCACCTCCAAGGACGTGCTTAAAACGGCTCCTACAGTTTGGTCCTTGCATAAGCGCCAGGTGGCTGTTGTATTTCCCCTGCAACCAGCATACAGATGTTGTGGCTTCATGTCTCCAATAACCTAAGTGGCACCAAGGCCTCTTCTCCAGCCCCAAAACCAACTGGCAAGGTCCTGCCTGATCCACACGGTTAAACTCTCAACCTCCAAACCAGGGTGGCTGATCCAAACCGCCTCCTGGCAATGGTCCCTGGCCAGTGCTAAGCCAGGAAGTGTTTGGGTTGATGTTTGTTAGTTTGGGCTATCGATGCACCAGGTAGGTGAGGGAGCTCCTCTACCCACTCAGTGCCGTTCGATTTACCAGTACAGAGCTATAGTTTGTGCGTCTCTCCCTCCTCCCAACTCTACTTCTTTCCCAGCTCTTCTGCCGGCGATTCCTGCTCGACAGCCATCCCAAACATCCTCCTACCAGCCTGGCAGGCTCACTCGAGTCGTGAAGCCATTATTCAAATCCTCAAATGGGTTTAAAAAGTATGATTTGGTGTTCTGTTTTTCCCACTGTGTTTAGAGGCACACTGAGTCACTGCTGAAAAGGACTTTGACCAACTCGCTGCCTGCCGTTATGGGAAGGGGTTGCAACACAAACTTTTCAATACCGCCTACGTTCCTGCTCCACTGCCAGGATTTCAAAGCAATCACTGCATAATTACAGGCTAACGGTACAACAAAGAAAAGGGAATGGTACCATCCCACTGTGATCTCGCAGAGAACCACGGAACTGCTCTTTAATAAAGGTAACTCGGTTTCTGCTTTGTTGCATAATGAGCCTCTCATGATTTCAGCAAAACAGCAGGAAAAAGCCCAATTAGAAACAGGTGGAAAAGGGGCATCCGATCTTGGGAGCATGTTGGAAAGCCTGAGAACTTTTCCTATTGTGCTTTGTGGTTAAATTAAGGCTTTTAAATAAAAAAAAAAAACCATTCTGAATTATCCAGGCACAATGCTGCAAAGCAGGATTCAAGCCTTCCTAGCCCTTTTTTTTCACCTACTACAGTCTGTTGAGAAGAACATCACCTTCCACCTTCCACCCCAGTTATGATCCAGAGCACTAGTGCATGGGCTGTTTGGTGATGGTGCAAAGCAGGATTCAAGCCTTCCTAGCCCTTTTTTTTTCACCTACTACAGTCGAGAAGAACATCACCTTCCACCTTCCACCCCAGTTATGATCCAGAGCACTAGTGCATGGGCTGTTTGGTGATGGGAGGCTCTGTGGGAGCTCTTCTCTTCTTATAAATGACTATTTGCAAGGATAAGAGGTAAGAGATCAACATATTTCAAATATAATTTTAAAAGAAATTTGGAAGATCCCAAGGTAGCTGCAGTAGTGAAGGAAGAGCAAAGACATCTGCTGGTTCAACCTGAACCAGACCCCAGAGAGGGTCATAGGAACCACAGACTTGCGTTGTACCACTTGTAGGTGCATTCTGTCACTAAACAACAATGGTGTTAGCCAGGAGGCAATCTCACAAGGTCAAATGGCCTGTTTTGGCCATTTAGTAGCCTCCAGGCTACTAAGTGCTCTCCCTGCTCCTTGTGGGTGCCCCCACCCCAACTCTCTCTTGGGAAATGATTGCATCCTGGAGCACAGGATGCAGGTGGCCATCTGAATGTCTCCAAAGATGTGAGCAGGCACCTTCTTCCCCACATGGGAGCTGTTTTTCATGGGGCATTGACTAAGGACATGGTGGAGCCCAGTGTGGCATCTCACATTTTTGCCCATTTGCCCATCAACAGGACAGTGCAAACAGATGTGTCAAAAGGGATGTCTGTCCAGCACCAAGGTTTTGCAGTTGCCAGACAATGTGAGCTGCAGTTTCAGCAGGTCAATGGCCATTGCTGTGCTTCTTTTCTCAAGAGAGGAAGAAAACCTCTGACAGACAAGGCAAACCCACCCTATGGGCACAGTAGATCAAACCCAGTCCAGACCAGCAGCCCCTCCACTACAGGCCCTGCTG
>NW_010549706.1:0-14852 GCF_000687285.1 Phaethon lepturus
GGCCGCCAGGCCTGGGGGCGGCCCCCGGCGCCTGCTTCCCCGCACGGCCTCGGTGTTGCCTCTCCTGACGCGCACCGGGCTGCGCTGCCACGGGCATTTTTTAAGACGTGGTCTATAAAAGTTGTTCTCTGAAGTACTGACCTTCCTGCTAGGAATTAAGAATATTCTTTATGTAAGAAGAAGGTATGGAACCACCAATAATCTCCCAGCTTCCCACCAGGCGGTACGAAGGGTTCACGGCGCAGGCAGTACCGCGTTTACACCGGCCCTTTTCACGGTCTCCCCGTTTCCAGAGTCGCTCCTGAATTGGGGGAAAGGTGAAGGGCACTGGGTCAGGGCGGCCGGGCAGCCGCGTCCCTCGGGCAGCAGCAATGTCCCCTGGCGGGATGCAGCCGCCTGCCCAAAGCGTCGCTGTGACAGCGGCAGTCAGCGAAGGCAGCTCCACGCGACGCAGCTGGTCTCTCGCAGAGCGAAGGCGACGCTTCGGACACCGGTGGCTGGAGTTCAGCCCCCACCAAGAGATGCGCCGCTGTCGCGGTGGCATTCCCGACAGCGGCAGAGCTGGCGTAATCCTCCAAGGGAGCTGCACGAGGAGCTGGGTTTGAGCGTGGCTACTAGTGGCTTGTCACTGAATCCACCGAGCCAGATAGTAGGGGGGTTGCCGAAGCAGGCAGCTGGTCACCCAGATCCTTACGTGTTGTGAACCGTGGTCCTTCGTGCCACCTCCAGGTCTGAACCTCCCCTGTCCAATTCTCCCATTTGTCGGGGGGAGTGTCGGACTTTTTGAGAGTAACCTTCGGTGTTGTCCTTGCATACCCCTCTGGTATGAAAACCACAATAGGCTTAAGTTCTCTAGCACGAATTTGACAGCTGCTTTCATGGAAGGTACCACCTTTAGCGTTATTTTGAATTCAGGACTTTCTCTAGCCAAAACTTTTTGGTGGCAAAGCTATATATATAGACTGTATCATCCTTAAAAAAAAAAAAAGTCATTACAGTTACCTGGATTTTTTTTCAACCTCATCTTCTTTGCTGTTTCCAGATAAAGTATAAAATGTTTGTGAGGATAGAGGTCTCTCTAGATGTTTGTTGGTATTGTTTGATTGTTTTGTTTTTCTGTATAATGGTGGTAGCAGTTAGGTAAGAAAGCTTAGGCAAGAAGGTAAAACTTAGGTAAGACAGCAACATACCCTTTTGCAATGGCTGTGCCTTGTGAAAACTCCAGATAAGTAATATATTGCCTACTGGAAAATACAATCCTGAACTATTAATACATTCACTTAACACTTCAGTATTCAGTGCGTCTATGCCTAGCAGTGGTCTTCCTGCCTTTATTCACCTTTTAACTTTATAGACGTTTTCAGTATTCTCTGAAAATGCTTTTTTTTCACTGTGTTGATACCTATTGTTGCCTTCATTGTGCAGCCATGCTGCAGACAGGCCAGCAGCTTTATGAGACTTGAGCTGCAGAGGTCTTACACCTGATATTCTTTTTTTCTTTAGCAGATGCTCCGAACCATTGCAGGGCATGGATGGAGATCACGTTCTAGTAAACCTGCTCAAAATGTACATACAAGCAAACCTGGAGCTGGCTTTAGCTTTGGTAAGTATTTCAGTTTTTGAAAGAAATACAACAGTTAAGGACACATTGCAGAGTTAGGAAAAAAAAAAACCAAAACAACTGTATTACAGTTCAATATGAATTTACAATGAAGGTGTTTATTCTGAATAGATTTCTATTCTTTTTTAAAAACTATTTGAAAACCAAAATTACTTTCTTCTCCAACTCAGGAAAGCCAGGTAGATGTGTGATATTTCTGAGAGTTTCTTCTTTGTTTTAACTAATGTCTGTCTTGAGCTATTTTATTGCCAAAGTTGCCTTAGCTTTGAGTAACTATCTCACATTGGTTTTTAAAATCTTAAAATAACTGTATGTATTCTTAGTTGAACTTGATTATAAAGAAATTCATCCTCATCTTGGCATGTTATATATGTAAAAGTAAATCTAGTGGATCCTAAATGTTTGAAACTAAGTAACCAGAATGGTCAAATAAGGAACACCTGCCTCCATCTCCTCATTCATTTAATTAGCACAGCATGCTTCTCATTTCTTTTGGTAATACATTTTATGTTACATGGTACTTCCTACTCCGTTTTCAATATTTTGTGGATAATTTTGTCAGAAGTAAGTAAGTACATTCTAGGCATTCATTAGAGATCAGCAGAGGTTTTTTTTCTAGAGAGAAAGAGGAAGTTGAGCTGCTTTGGTTTCTGGAGAGGCCCAGGAAAGTGGGTCCTGGTGGTTTGAATTGTTCTGGAAGGAACTGAGACTTGTTTTTTTTCTTTTCTCATAGTCTGACAGCTGGCAAAATTAGAGTACAGAATTTGTGACTTTTTTTTTTTTACTTTCTTTTTTTAATAGAACTTACTGATGAACAGAAGGAGTTTCAAGCTACTGCTCGTAAATTTGCTGTGGAGGAAATTATTCCTGTTGCTGCACAATATGACAAAACTGGAGAGGTAAGTCTACCATGCAGTAGGTGAAAAAATAGATTTTTACCTTAACTTGCATAAAATCTAAAATGTTAATCAGAAGGTGATTCTGCCTGTTTATTTCAGTATCCTCTTCCGCTCATAAAACGAGCTTGGGAACTTGGTCTTATAAATTCACACATACCAGAAAGTTGCGGTAAGTAACCATTCTTTTTAACCTGTAAAATAAAACAAAGAAAAGGCCTTAGAGGAGATTTCTATTTGTAATTTTGGATTCTGTATAAAATGAACAGTTGCATATTTGAATACTCTAAATTTAATCAGTAGGCAGGTTGACACATACAGGTGATACTAGGGGTGGATGTTATCAGGCAACAAATTAGACAGATCACGATTTAGTAATTTATGACCAGATTTTCTACCATGATTACAACTGTCTAATGTTCCCCTGGTGCACTGTGTCAGCTGATGAGGCAGAGAAGTTAGGTCATATTTTGATCTAGTCTCTGATACAGGCTGAAGCAATTGAAGAGTTTGTTCCAGAAAGACAGTGTTCCAGTTTAGATGACATGCAGTACAGCAGTGCTTTGGCAGTGCTTAGGTATATGACTAACTGTGGAAAAAATGTTACATTTTAGATTTTCTTTTTTGCATTTATATTACCTGAAAAAGAAGTTGGAGAAATGTTTGTAGCAGACCCTATTTTATTTTTTTTAAGACTCACCAGAGAGTATATCTTGTATCAAAAATTTAATTAACAAGGTTAAGGAACAGAGACAAAAGAAGCAATTGTGAGGATCACATTTATTCAGCCACATATTCTAGGGAAACTCAAGGCTGAAACAGCTGGACTGTTGCAATGTGTAATCACTTGGCTATTAAATTAAAACTTACAAGTGACAAATTGGACACCGTTCCTTTACAAGGTCTCCAAGGGAGAGCTGCGAAAATACATACCAGTAAGACTGATATAGCGTGTATCATAGAATAGTTTGGGTTGGAAGGGACCTTTTAAGGCCATCTTGTCCAACCCCCCTGCAGTGAGCAGGGACATCTTCAACTAGATCAGGTGCTCAGAGCCCCGTCCAACCTTAATGTAAATTAAGAGCAAGTAAGATGAAGTACAAATAGAGTGGACACACATAAACCCGGTGTCCTAGGAAGGGTTTTTGTAAAAGGAAGTCATGGCTCAAAAAGTAATTGGAGTTCTCTCAAGTAGCTAAGAAGTGTGTGAACAAGGGATGCCTGCTTAGTATAAAATGCTTGAATTTGAAAAATCATTAGGTTTCATAGTGGAAAAATCATCAGCACAGTCTTGCTGGCACTTAGGCTATTTGGGATATCTATAAATTATCTGGAAAAGGATGTCAATTGTGAGATCGTAGAGTTTACTGATAATACTAAGTGATTCAGTACAGAAAAGATGAGGCTGGTGCAAACAGCTGTAGGAGAAGGTCATGACAGTTAGCTTCTGTCAGAAACAGATTACTGGGTTGGTTTTCTGGCTCATACGGACACTTTTTTTTTTTTTTTATTCCTAAGTGCTATGGTAGCTCAGGAGCCCCTGTGGCCCTTTCTCTGCTTCCTAAGAGCTCCTAAGGAAATTCTGAGATGTAAAGCAGTTGAAAGATCCTGGTGGTACATTCTTCCCTTTTTGTGCAACTTGGCCTACATCAAGCACATGATCACCTTGGAACCAAGAAATGTCAGTTTGAAGTCACCTGTTACTAATCTGCCAAAACTTTATTTAAAAAGCTTGCGTGGGACCATCTAATCACAGTGCACAATCCAATGTGCACGGGGGAATCTTTTTTTATAATCAGTTTTTGTAAATCACTAATATGTTCCACTTTAAACTCATTTTAGTCAACAAAATGTTTAAACTTGTAAAGTTTACTTTAAAATGTAGGTGGTCTTGGCCTTGGCAGTTTTGAAGCATGCCTTATTACAGAAGAGCTAGCTTATGGATGTACGGGGGTCCAAACTGCCATTGAGGCAAACTCCCTAGGGGTAAGTTCTGTCTTTTATTTTACCTCCTTTAAACTAGAGTCTATGCCTTTTGTAAAGATGGATTAATGGTCTAAACATTTTCTTGCAGCAAATGCCAGTAATCATTGCAGGAAATGAGCAGCAGCAGAAAAAATACTTAGGAAGAATGACAGAGGAACCAATGATGTGTGTAAGTATAGCTTAGGAACACTGTAGAATGTTCCTAATCATATTAATCAGTTTTGTTTGTTTGTTTAAAACACTGATATCTACTCACAACTTAGCCTGTTTTGGTTTTTAAACCAACGGTGGTATTTACTGAAAGACAAGGAATATTGAAGTAGATGTATTCAATAAGCAGAGAAGATACTACCTGGAAAGCCATCCTGAGTCACTTACTGAAAATTAACACCTTTTAATTCACTTTCAAGAGAAGGCATAGGAGTTTAAGAAAAAATGCAAGGTTTATATGAGCACAAACACAACTCAGGTGGGCATTAAACTTCATTTCTGAATTTTAAATATTGTCTGAGCAGTACTTGTATACATAGAAAGAAGTAAAGATTCATGTGCAATGCATTAAAATCTAAACTAAGCTTCATAAAATGAAGAGCACAGTTACCATAAAATGTTACTCTGTGGTCCTACTTTCAGATTTTAAAGATCCTCAGCTTTCATATCAGAGTTTGTGAAGCATAAGGAAGTGATGACCTATTAATTAAAAGTTACAGAATGGTTCTGTTTATCATTAAAAGACAACTTTAAGTATTATTATGGATTTATAAGGAAAATTAACCCTACATGTTTGGATTCTTGCTCAGACAGTTGTTGGGGGGGGGGTTTAATGTAATATTTTGAGGGTTTCCATGCAGTTCACACAAAACTTTTATAGATCAGTTTGGTGCACATAATTCTGCAATAATTTGTGGTTGCTTAAAGGTAGAACTTCTATTCATCAAGATTTTGCATTTTATTTTCTTTTAGGCTTACTGTGTAACAGAGCCTGGAGCAGGCTCTGATGTGGCTGGTATAAAAACAAAGGCTGAGAAGAAAGGAGATGAATATGTTATTAATGGCCAGAAGATGTGGATCACAAATGGTGGGAAAGCAAACTGGTGTGTTGACTTTTGACTCGCGTTACATTTTCTGTTATGCTGTTCTAAACTGAGGTGTGTTAGATACTAGTGTTAGTATCTAACTAATAAGTTAGATACTAACTAATCTAAGAGTTAGTAAGTATCTAACCCCTCAAGTTAGATACTAGTCTTTCTTTAAAGATCTGTTACAAATCTGAACGTTCACTATGTTTCACTTTAATCTGTGACCAGTTTATCAGGACAAGGTGTAAGAAAGCAGTCTCAGTGCTGTGCAATGCCTAAAAAGAAACTGAGTGATGACATGATGAGTCCATTCAAGAATTCCTCTCAGATTTTGCTGCTATCAAACAAAATTAATTCTGCTTTCTCTTCAAGGAAGGGCAGCAACAGTAAGACTTAACTTGCAAAGTACTCAAGGGGCTCGCATTACAAGCGACCTTGCTTTGTGGGTGTGGGCACCGAGATCAGTTGCTTCCGATTCTACTGGAAACAGTTCTCACTTTTACTGAAGATAGAAAAATTCTAGGGTTGTGGTGGTGCCTTTTATTTTCATACGGGAAGACATTTTCCAAGTGTCAAAGAACCCAGATTTTGCTGTGGTGTCTATGGAACATGCTTTACAATATAGATCTATTTTGTCATGTCTCACATAAGATGCTCATCCCCAACACATAAATTCTTTTTAATTCAAGAGGAAAAACTTCATACATTTGTGTATAAAGTTGAATTTTCTCGTTATTTATTTCCTTGTTCGAGGCAGAATCATGAAAGAGAATCTACCAGCTATCTTTTGATGTTACTAAACACCATAAATGTGATTTATAACTGTTTAATTTCTAACAGAAAAAAATTATTTACAACTTATACTTAGAAGAATAAAATTAAGATATTTGAAATCGAGAGGATAACACAACATTTTGCATGCAATACTGTATTTCCTAAGCAGGAATTTTATGTATGTGCTGTGAATAGGTTCCTTTTGTACTATTCATGAAGCTGATTGTAATACTAAGACTTAAAATACATGGAAAAGGTGAAGAACCTTTGCATGTTCATCTGAAGTAATTTTAGTTAAGTCTTGACTTTTGTGGTAGGAGAGGCACTGACACTTCTTCTCCCTCACTCCCTCCCAGTTTATTTTTGGAAGGGACAAGAAAACAGGGTTGTTAACTTATTGATAGATTTATTATATTGTACAAACACACATAAAAACATGTAACGTTACCTAAAGAAGTACCTGATCGTGAATTGTGAGGATAAACTGACTCCCCTCTTCTTTGTTTCACACTAGGTATTTTTTGCTAGCTCGTACCAATCCGGATCCAAAAGCTCCTGCAAGCAAAGCCTTTACTGGATTCATTGTGGAAGCAAATAGCCCTGGAATCCAAATTGGAAGAAAGGTGAACGGTGTTATCTTTGATGTGACAAGGCAGGCGTTACTATTCACTTCTAAACTAGTAATGCAACAAATTGCCGTTAAAGAAAAAAGACTGTTAAGCAACTGAACATTTTCATATGCCTGTACAATGATCTTTTCGTTTTCACAGCATATAGAAACTATTCATAAAACATAGTAATCATAATGTTATTAATTCACATAAGGAATTATTTGGAATGGTCTAAAGTAAGATGACTTTGCACAGCTGCAAAATAATCT
The DNA here is from genome assembly GCF_000687285.1 of Phaethon lepturus. Lineage (NCBI taxonomy): Eukaryota > Metazoa > Chordata > Aves > Phaethontiformes > Phaethontidae > Phaethon > Phaethon lepturus. The sequence goes on from NW_010549706.1 coordinate 7,237, forward strand.
TTGGGAACCGTTTAATTGATAAGTGCCAATAAATATGAAGTAGCATGCCTTGCAAGTGTAAGAAGCAAGGTGGACAACTTTAGCCACAAGCACCCACTGTGCTTTAATGTTAGCTACTCCTGCGCCAGGAACTGGCCTCGGAGATGCTGGTGCTAGTTCTCTTTTGGGGGGCACGGAGCAGAAGAAGGAAGAAAACAAAGAAAGTACTATTTGTAGTAGCAGGCACATTTGACATTGGGAAAGGAATTGGAGAACTTGAACATCTCGTTCGTTTGTTTGTTTGTTTGTTTGTAGTACAGCTGTGTTTTACTTCTGCCTGCATTTTAAGTTCTTTACTCTTTCCTCTCCCATCTCAAAGGATATAATTGAACTAGAAGAAGACAAATGAGTGATTAGAGCTACAGAATTAATTTCACATATGGAGAAAGTAAACTGCCCAGCTTTGACACATTAAGGGCATGCCGGTCTGTAAATGCAGAATTAGTATTTGTTGTGTATATGTTGATTTTTAGATAAAACTGAAGCGTTGCGGGGATAAGCTTTATGCTTTGAGTAAACTAAAGAATGAAAACATATTGTACTTTGGAAGAATCCAATTCAGTTGCACCTCTGTAAACTTCCCTTTTCAGGAAATGAATATGGGTCAGCGCTGCTCTGATACAAGAGGTATTGTCTTTGAAGATGTGAGAGTCCCAAAAGAAAATGTATTAATAGCTGAGGGAGCTGGCTTTAAAATCGCAATGGGAGCTTTTGATAAGACCAGACCACCTGTAAGTTACTTAAAATATACTTAAAATAAAATAAAAAAACAGAAATAAGTTACTTAAAAAATATAATAGAAATTTCTGGTTTTCATTCTGTGGTGTATTTAACTCAGGTAGCAGCTGGTGCTGTTGGGTTAGCAAAAAGAGCACTCGATGAAGCTACTAAATATGCTTTGGAGAGAAAAACCTTTGGGAAACCAATTGTTGAAGTAAGTTAAATACATCAAAATAAATACATCAAAAAGCTATGTTTTCATACCAGATACACTGCTAGTGAATTTTCAAGTTTGTTCCTTGATATTTAGGGGGTGTGATTTCTTATATCTCTGCCATTGCTTGGGTTTTCAAGTATATAGGTCAGCACTAAGTAAATCCAGCTATGCAGTAACTACTGGGATTCTTCAATAACTTATTGATGATAATAGTAAAATCACAAAGAAAACTCCGCCCAAACCCCTGAAATTCATGTACTCTCAGGACACACTTAAGTTCTTCAATTCTAATGAGCAGGTATTTTCAGGGAAGGTAAAAATCTCCCTGAGGTATGTGAAACAAGACTCACAGTATTAACACTAATAGACTACATTGCCAATCACAGTGCTTACCATGCTTACAGGAATATCAATAAACATGAAACTAAATACAGATCTCATAAAAAGTAAATGACAACATAATTCAATACTTAATTCCTGTGACTAAGTGGATTTTAGAATTAAAAACTCAAAAGTCTAATTTGACATTGAGTTATGAAAGCCTGATCCAAATTCTGTAGAACTCCTCAAGTACAATTTCCTGAGTGTGTTGAATTCACAAATTAAGACGACTATATTCTTCCTGGTTGTCAGAGAATTGTAAGCAGGCAATGTTAACCTAGTTTATGTCATCATTCGTAGCACCAAGCGGTGTCTTTCATGCTCGCTGAAATGGCAATGAAAGTGGAACTGGCTAGGATGGCTTACCAGAGAGCTGCGTGGGAAGTCGATGCTGGCCGCAGGAATACCTACTATGCTTCCATTGCAAAGGCGTTCGCTGGTGATGTTGCAAACCAAGTAGCTACGGATGCAGTGCAGATTTTTGGAGGAAATGGATTTAATACTGAATATCCTGTAGAAAAACTAATGAGAGATGCTAAAATCTACCAGGTGAGTAAAAGAGGGAATGTGATCTTTACAGTAATTCATATTTTTATGTAAAATAAACTAATGACTACTTATTTGAAATCGTGATGTACACATATGAAAAAGGTTTTGAGGATAAGAGCAATAATCCTTCCATTTAAAGAAAGGGCATTCAAATCGGGCAAATTCTTGCATACAAAACTCATTGCATTAGATCAACAACTTAACCTACATGAAAGAAATAAATTTAGTGGTGTGGTTTTGTTTTTCTGATGTGGTAATAACTCTGAAATTCCTGGACTCTTCATTTTGAAGCTTTTGAACTCTTAGAAAAAAAAAACACTGTAGAAAACACAGGTCAAAATACCAGTGCTTGCTTTGATATTCTGTAAGTAGAGGTGGTTTCTGTATAATGCTGTCCTCTTCATCGCCTCTTGCTGTGCTCTAAACCTTCTCTCTGCAACTTTGGTATCATAAGCTGGGCAGATTACTTCAGTTAAGATATCACCAGCACTGAGTATCATGGATTAATTATCTTGCGTATGTTGTATTAACAGAAGTGTGGCACAACCTGGAGTGATCAGCCTTTTTTAACCACCACTCCTGCCCATCCCCCTGGCTCATATTTACTCATGTTTAGCCTATAGTGACCCGTAATCCCCAGATCTTTTTCTGCAGTATTATTACTAAGAAATAATTCCATGGCATAATTCTTCTCGTAGCATATACTATGCTACAGTTCTTTATTCAGCAAGAATGATTTAATTATGTGTAGGAAAACCAGTAATCTTTATCTTTTCACCTCTTTCTGACATTAATAATGACTAGATAAAACATATCAAAATAGATGATACCAAGAAGTGCATGTGGACCATGATCTGTAAGGTTAGTTATAGCAGCTGTCATTCTTAAGATTCTAGGTTGAAATTTCTCTTACTTTTCATTTTAAAGTCAGCTGCATTCTCACTAGCCAAGATTTTTTCTCTAAGGATAGAAAACTGCGGCTTCGGGATCTGAAGGTCCTTAGTACTAATTGCACTTGTGCAAGTGAGGAAATGAATGAGGAATTGAACTTTGTTATGATTGGGCTTTTTTCCTGTCAGGTTCCATGTGTTTCTAGAGAAAGGGTGGGAGTGCTAGAAGTTCATTTGAAAGTTGAGACTGATTTTACAGGATCGCAGTTATTTAGATTTTCCATTATGCTGATGCATCACGAATGCATGGCTAGCCTATTATTTTTTAAACTGTTCAAATTAATCAGATTTAGTATAACATTTTTTTTGTGTTTTTCTGCTCCCTTTCATCCCCAAAAGAATACAGGAAAGGCTTTTCTCTTTACAGTTACTTCATCCAAGTCTCTTGATTACACTCGTCTGTATTACTGCCCAATTCCAGATGGCATGCTTTTGACCATATGTTTCATGTACAGAAACTTTGTTTTCCACCTGTTCTTTTCTTCCACATATTTGATATTTCTCAATCTGACACAATTCTGCTACTGTGTTTACTGGTGACATTCTTAGATGTCCACGCTTTGCTCTGTGTTTCTGTCTGGCAACAAACCTAGACCACTGTGATAGACACTCCTAACTTAAGTTTCTCAAATGCAGAAAACTTGCCTTTAATTGTCAATGATTCTTGAAACTGCTCCCATTGACTTACAAACCAAAACCTTTCTCGTCGTTACTTAAGACGACTGTTGATTTTGATGTCTTTATTCTTCAGTTTCACGTCTGCCTTCATCAGCAAGTAGTTTAGTGCAGCAGGAGCAGATCAGCAGATGGCAGGAAGAGCTGCTGAGGCCCCTGCACCCACTGTACGCCGTGTGGGGAGGCCGAGTTCACAGCAGGGCTGTTTGGACTGCTCATCCCCACTACGCATGTCGTTGTAAGGGTCCAGCTACAGGCTTGGACCATTATGTCTTCCTTAGGGTTTGGAGGGTACTGGGTGCATGCGGAGAGGAGAGCTTCCAATTCAGTTTACTCCAGAGGGCACTGAGTATTCACAAAGCAAAATCTGCTCGATGAGCTGGGCCGGTATGGGGCTAGCAGCAGCCAGAGAATTCACTTGGAGAATGAACAGTTTCCTCTGAACCGAAACACTAATGCTTTTATTTTTTAAAAGCTTTACAAAGTTCTTGGGAAGATTATCCCTATTTTATGACTACAGAGAAAGTGAATTTGCATGCCTTTGAGCAATTTGCCAAAGCAAGTTTTGCCGGAACGGGGGGCTGAAACATTTAAACCCCTAAACTATGTTGCCCTCGAATCCCGTTGCACTGTACCTGTGCAGTACATGGCCTTCTTTCTGCATTAGACCTACATATGCGTTTTCTTGGGTATCTCTGACAGTAAGACAAATAGAACAGAGGGAGGATGCAGAATGTTTCTAGGGGGAAATGTAAGAATACATGGTTAAAAAAAAAAAAAAAGAAAAATTAAATACCGTGTTGAAGAGACTACTAGTTAAGAGGGAGTGGTGGAAATAAATGGATGAAAAGGAACAAAAGGCTAGTCAAAGCACACAGGTCACCTCCTCCCTTCCACCCACCGTTTTAAAACCTACTTTGTAAAACCTAAATTATGTATTTTCTTCCCCAGATAAGATATTTTCCCCATCCTTCTTCACCCACTATGTCTGTTAATTTCATGAGAACCTTGTTGAGTTTTGATAAGAGCATCTGAAAGAACACGACTGTTTCTCAATATCTTGTATGGGATTTACTGCGTTTAGCCCACTCCAGTTACTTAAGTCACACTGGAATTTTTTCAGTTTTCTCTGTCTTTCTGCACATCCTAATCCACACTGGATTAGTGTTGTGAAGGTTTACAAGCGATCAGCTAACATTATTTTAATTCTTCTTTTCAGATTTATGAGGGAACTGCTCAGATTCAAAGGATGATCATAGCTCGTGAACATGTTGGCAAATACAAGGCTTAAAGAAATGTATCAAGCACTTCTGGCACTGCTGTGGTGTTCTGTGTTCTCATGGAAGAGGATTTTAGTGCATTTCTTAATACAATTAGATAGGTGTGGAAAAAACCCCTTTTCCTTCAAAATCTTTTACTTGCATACATGATTAAGCACTGCCTATGTACTCCCCATCCATCCTCTCACTTCATTCCTTCTGACTAACAAACTTTGTGTTTTCTAAACATTTCTGAATCCCAAAGTGATTGTTTGTTATCTTTCCCACTCGCTCGCTTTCACTCAAATCTTTGGCTTTTGGTGGGAGAAGAGGTAAACACCTTGCCTGTACAATTTCTATGGTCAAAAAAGTGAACAAAATTCAGGGTTTGTTTTTCTTTTTTGTCTGTGAAGGCATTCAGCATGTAACAAGGAATTGGATTTTAAGTGTTTCTGTATTGATTACAATGATACAGATTTGCTCCCGCTGTTTTATCACTGGAGTTTGGGTGGATATCAAATTAATAAATCTCAGGGAAATTTAAAAAAGCTATTCTGCTTCCTCAGGAATACCATGTTGCAGTACATAGTCTCTAGATCACCACTTGCTAATATGCTAACACTGTGGTTTCGCAGCCTTTAGAAACTTGCATCTTTTAAAAAAATTTGAAAGTGAATACATACTGACTTCTGGACCTTTCAGAAACAGAGTTGCATCAGTTACAACACAGCTGTTATTCTTCTCAAACAGTGGCTGGATTACTACTTGCAGATTATATATATTTTACATGCATCCATGACTCAGTATGAACAAAAACTAGGTTTCGTTTCATAGGGCTTCTTTTCAGTGACTTAACCATCTTATTCACCTGAATCCAGCAGAGACAGACATTGTCATTCACTGCATTCATCTCTGTGCCTCAAAGAAATCCATAACATTTATGAAGAAACTACTTGTTTTCTTGCACCTTAAGCAAGACTTCTTTATCAATGAATGTTAAGTACAGCTCTTGAGAAATACAGGTATGTGTTTTTATCATAATGGGGAAAAAAGTAGTATGGTCATTCAATTTTAAACATGTTTTCATATTAACTGATCCCATGTGAAAGAACCTGTAGGAAATTGCCTTATTTTCAATGCTGTTCTAAACTTGGATATTGCCCCAAAAGCACAAATACAGTAAGGGGCAAGAAATGAGAACCTCACGACACAATGTTTTTTCACTGTAAAATTGGATGATCAAAATATTACTTCTGAGAGTCATTGCTGCAGTCTAATAAAAAGCTATTTATAAGCAGAGAGGTGTGGTTGCTTTTATTTACTTCGCTTGTCAGGTCATTTAAATTGTATTTCAGTTAAGTTGTCCACTGTCTGAAGTAGGTTACAGCTGTGCTGCAGTTCTCACTACGCCACAGCTCCCAGCAGCTGAACAGCCCTCCCAGCTCAGCGTTGGCAAGGCCTGTGTTGCTGCTGTCTGCACGTGTGTCTGTCTTAAACATTTAGATACTATCCAGTAGTAACAGAAAATCAGCTTCAGTGAGCATGGCCTCTTTCACTACTCCACTTCCTAAGCAAGTAAATATTCAGTTAGGATGACTCAAGTGAAAGTGTGTAGCTTTTCCTGGAGAATGACTTGCAGAATCACATTTATTTCAAATCCACTAATTTAAACCCATTATTCCTTTCGATCAGTATATATACTTAACTGTATCTGCAGCAAGAACAGCTGAGGAGGAATTTTTTGAGATTTTTTTTAACCTTGGATAGGCTCTTCTTTCAGCACTGGCACAATGCACCTTCCCCAGACTTCCTGGGGAAATCACTCTGCACTGGAGTGCTGTGTCTAGTGCTGGGATCCCCATGTCCAAGGCATGGACGTACTGGAGAGAGTCCGGGGATGGGCCACAACGATGGCGAACACTCTGGAGCATGAGGCTGAGACAGCTGGGACTGTTCAGCTTGTTGAAGGCTCAGGAGGTTCTTCTCAATGTGCATGAACACCTCATGGGATGGGAAGCAGAAGGAGCCAGGCACTCCTCAGTACTGCCCACCGACAGGGCAAGAGGCAATAGGCACAAATTAAAACACATGAAATCCCACCTGAACACAAGATAACATACTTTTTTACTGTGAGGATGGGTTAAACACCGGCACAGAGCTCAGATAGGCTGTGGAGTCTCCAGCCTTGGAGACAGTCAAAACCCAACTGCACACGTTCCAAGGACACTGGCTCTGGGTGGCCCTGCTGGAGGAGGGGGCCTGGACTAGATGAGCTCCAGAGGTCCCTTCCCACCTGAACCCTCCTGTGAATTCACTTGCAGCTGTTCACCAAAACACCTTTGCTTCACTACGGTCCCGGTCACCCACTACTGAATGTAGCGGTGCGAATCCCATCCCCAGGTATGAAGTCTGCATTGCTTAATGAATCATAGAATCGTAGAATGGTTTGGGTTGGAAGGTACCTTTCAAGGCCATCTAGTCCAACCCCCATGCAATGAGCAGGGACATCTTCAACCAGGGCAGGTTGCTCAGAGCCCCGTCCAACCTGACCTGGAATATTCGCAGGGATGGGGCATCGACCACCTCTCTGGGCAACCTGGGCCAGGGTTTCACCACCCTCAGTGTGAAAAATTTTCTCCTTAGATCTAGTCTGAATCTGCCCTCTTTTAGTTTAAAACCACTACCCCCGTCCTTAATGGCTATAAGCCGCCATCTTATTTACCTGCGGGAAGATCAATACTGCGACATGCTGGACAAGCACTTGCTGTATTTAAAAAAGTACCCACCCACTCCCACCAAAATCCGTCAAAAAACCCAAAGCACCGC
>NW_010549706.1:15087-15352 GCF_000687285.1 Phaethon lepturus
CCACCCCGGGAAAAAAAAAAAAAAAAAAAAAGCTTATTTTCAATTGCTCTATAGTAGCCAACATTATACATATTTTTTCGTGCATAGCCTCAAAATGGTGTTCCTGCCCGCCAAGGGTAACGGCTGTCATACTCCAACGTTGGTAATTAACAGCGCAATCACACTAACCAGCTTTAGTTAGGAAGAAAAAGGGTTTATTGCGGAGGCGAGGCGCAGCTACCCCCACCTGCTTCGGAGCTGAGCTCTCGACCCAGCTCCTCCGCAG
>NW_010549707.1:0-15911 GCF_000687285.1 Phaethon lepturus
ATATATTAAGTTGTTTAATATTACTATGTTGAATGGCATTACTAGATGAACGTGACATGCGTGCATTATGTATCCATGGATATCAAACCCCAGCTTCAAAATAACAATCAGGTTTTTTAGGTTGTATTGAGGAAACTCTGATATCAAACAATCTATTTTCTTATTTTTATCACAATACCATATGTGTGTCATCTCTGTCCTTAGGAAATTATTCCAGTCATGGCTTATAAAATGCAGGATCTTCTGTGATGAAAAAAACATATGACCAACAAAGTACGTTTTCCCTAAGGTTAAACTGTACACAGAGTTAAATAAAATTTGTAGGACTGTTGATAATTGCACCATCTGGTGACTGACAACAGATTTCATTTGCTATTCATTCATTGATCCATCCGAGAGAAGGGAGTCATACTTTTACCTTACTCTTGTTGTCTACATTGCAGAAATTGCTAATGGTCATTGTTAGCATACTGATTGAACTTCTGGTGCAAAGTTATACTTTAACATTCTTAGAAAAAGAAGTCTTAAAATCTTGGTCAAAAAAAAGTTAAGCACAAACACAAAAAGTGAGCTAACACTTTTAAAAGTTGAAAATTGAAATTTTGTTCTTAAACGGAAGTTTTCCCTTTGTCTGGCATGAGTTACTCTGTTTAAATAAATAATACATGTGCTTTAACCTCAATGTCAGATCACATAATATCTGAGTTGTTTACAGTGTGTACTGTTAGCATAGGTCAAAGTCAGCTGTACTGGGAGCTGTATGTGCTTTGCTGAGGCTCAGCTTTTGCCTGGAGGAGCTTCCCATCTAAGTATTCAAAAAACCTGTACAGATAGTGTGGGAAATTCCAGTTTGTATATCTGAGACACAGAAAGAGTAAGAATTTTGTTTTTTGTTGTGGCAGTGGTCTGGCATAGAGAGAAATCCCCATAAAACTCATCCAATACTGTAATCCCAAAATAGACCTTGGGGCTTTGACTTCTTTCAGAAGCTCTTGTGCTCTCTACCCTCTCTGTCTTGGTATGCCAAGGAAAAATCCTATCCCCTGGAATCTTTCCTCCACTCACTAAGGTGTTCCTGAGAAACTCCAAATAGTTTTTCTGAACTTTTATTCCTGACTTCCAACCAGCCACTTCCAAATTGTTATTTTAGAGAGAGGGGACAGGGGTCCTGTGAACCAAATCATACAGTTTTGGAGTTTCATACATCATTATTGTTTGTTAATTTTTGCTCAATAGTTAGAGTAGTCAGGAAACAGTTCCCAACTTTTACTGAAAAATATCTGTGATAAGAGAGAAAATCTTGACAAATATTGTTTAGATAGTAAAATATCTAACACAAATTTATGGTGGTCTGAAACTCTACACACAGAATGACAAGTGCAGAAATTGGACCATTCATTTTAGATAATTTGAATGCAAGTAGGTTGGACTTGTCCAGTCATGTGCAAACTTATTGTCATAACTACCAGTCCATTTTGGGATGGTGTCTCAGCTGTAAATGCATTTACTAATACACAAACCAGAGACCTTTCTCCTCTGTGAAACTTTCAGCCAAGAAATTAAACGCTTGCTTATGGATGATAGGGTTTTTTCCCTGCTGTTTGCAATCTGGCCATGTACAAGAACAGAAGCAGTTGAAGACTCTGAACAGTTTACACTGAAATATAAATCAGTTAAACAAAATGATGAACACAGTCCAGAGCTGTGACAGATGACTCTGTTGTTGATAATACTGTAAGCAACGACACTGTGATATCTGGCCCCTGTGGTGATATCTGCAACACCAGGTAAAACAGTGCTGGGGACTGTTTGCTGGCATTGAGCCCAACTCATGCAAAAAGGCTGGAATCTGAATCATTAAATACTCCTAGCCTCCAAAAGAAGGTCCCACTTAACTGGGGGATGGTCTCAAACTCAGTAATGGTGCCAAGGGATTGTTTGAGAGACTGTTGGTTGACCCAGGCTGAGTACCTGCCAAACAGCATGCTACCAACTGAAAAATACATGCAGTTATGATACTTGGAACATTTCCTAGCATGGCTTAATTCACTAGGGCAGATATAGCCTGCAATTTTTTTTTTTTTTTGACTTGACTTTTAAGCAACATTTTAGCAAGGGGTTCAAATTTGCTCCAGATACTCACATCAGAAATTAAGTAACAGTCAATTATGAGTCAATTTAGAGCATCCTTCCAGATTGTTATTGCCCACAATAACATTAATAATTGAGCATTGTATTACAGTATGATTCTGATGGCCCAGGAAGGTCAAGGGTTTGTTTTCCTCAGAGCTATGCAAACACAAAATAACAGACAGTTTCTCTATTGAAGAAGTTGCAGTTCTATTATTAAATAAGGTGCAAGTCACCACCTTTAACTATGAGACGTTATGATAATGGTTGTCATTTACTATAGAAAGTTCTGCACTTACAGGATTCAAATCCCGAGTGCATTGCCACGGTAACATAGGATTCAGACCTCATTTTAAAAACTAAAAAATAATAAAAATCTGGCAATGAAATTCCTTTTTGAAATGTGTTAACAGGAGCCATATAAATGCACTAGGTTGGTAGGTGTTCTAGCTACCTAATTCCTTGTGACACAATTTCAAACATGTATGTTACAAACCTAAAAAAAAAAAACGAAGAAAAAGGAAAACAAGGTATTCTTGTTTATCTGTCTTATACGTAACAATTATTTTTCATGAAAGGCTTTTCTAAGAACTGGGTTTCTATTATGACAATGTGAATGTCACAGGAAAGCCAGTTCTCAAGAATGATATCATTAGTTTCCCAATTTGTCATTAAATGTTGTTCAGATGGAAGGACAGACATTCAAGATTTGCATATTTTTCCAAAGTGGACCTCCAGACTCTGAGATTTTCCCACCAGTGGTTATTTAGAGTCACAAAGGAATAAAACTTCGAGGTTGCAGGGGCATTTTTAGATAATTAACAAGCAGGAAAAGTAAATTATATTCTTGTTGGCACTGGATTAGAGCATGTTATTGTCCACCCATATGGAGAAGAGAAGATCTTTAAGTTGTTCAGGCTTTTTTGTAGTAGCTTTTTGAGGGCACAAAGTGATTCTATTTTTTTTGTGGTTTTTTTTTCCCCTCTGCTTATACTTACAGACAAAATGAGGGGCAAAATAGCAGACAAAGGAGAATGCCTTGATGTAAGCATGGATTATAAGAGAGGTAGACCACTCCTTCACAGTCATTAACACCTGTGTGGCTGGACTCTATCAAAATAAGGGTGGATGCTTTTATCCTCAGGGCATACAAATTGTTTTGTTTGAGTCACCTGCTCATGATGCTCCCAGGTATGCTCTGATGTTTTATGCACAGCAGCTCCCAGAAGCTACAGCAGGTCTTATGCATCTTCATGTGTATTTTGCAGAAATTTGCCAAAGATGTATTAATCATTGTGAGTTTAAGTAAGATGTCCTGTTTTCAGCTGGGACAGAGTTAATTTTCTTCATAGAAGCTAGCGTGAGGCTATATTTTGGATTTGTGATGAAAATAATGTTGATGATAATGTGCTGATGTTTTGAGTTGTTGCGGTGAGGCCGCAACTTGAATCCTTTGTTCAGTGTTGGGCCCCTCACTACAAGAAGGACATTGAGGTGCTGGAGCGTGTCCAGAGAAGGGCAACGAAGCTGGTGAGGAGGCTGGAGCACAAGTCTTATGAGGAGCGGCTGAGGGAACTGGGGTTGTTCAGTCTGGAGAAGAGGAGGCTGAGGGGAGACCTTATCGCTCTCTACAACTACCTGAAAGGGGGTTGTGGCGACATGGGTGTTGGCCTCTTCTCCCAAGTAACTAGTGAGAAGACAAGAGGAAATGGCATCAAGTTGCACCAGGGGAGGTTTAGATTGGATATGAGGAAAAATTTCTTCACTGAGAGAGTGGTCAGGCATTGAAACAGGCTGCCCAGGGAGGTGGTGGAGTCGCCATCTCTGGAGGTGTTCAAGAAACGTGTGGATGTGGCGCTTCAGGACATGGTTTAGGGGACATGGTGGCGCTGGATTAATGGTTGGACTTGATGATCTTGAAGGTCCTTTCCAACCTAGTGATTCTGTGATTCTGTAAACAGCCAAGGACAGTCCAGCTTCTCGTGCTGGGCTGCCAGTGAGCAGGCTGGGGGTGCACGGGGAGCTGGGAGGGGACACAGCCACGACAGCTGACCCAGGCTGGCCAAAGAAATATTCCCTACCATATGATGGGACGTTTGCTATATAAAGCTGTGGAAAGAAGAAGAAAGAGGGCGTGGAGGGACGTTTAGAGTGACGGCATTTGTCTTCCCAAGAAACCATTACCCGTGATGGAGCCCTGCTTCCCTGGAGATGGCTGAACCCTTGCCTGCCCATGGGGAGTGGTGAATGGACTCCTTGTTTTGCTTTGCTTGTGTGCGTGGCTTCTGCTTTACCTGTTAAACTGTCTTTATCTCAACCCATGAGTTTCCTCACTTTTACCCTTCAGATTCTCTCCCCTGTCCCACTGTGGGGGAGTGAGTGAGCAGCTGCATGGTGTTTAGCTGCCAGTTGGGGTTAAACCACAACATAAGGATAGCTCTTTTCTCATACCAGATACTTACAAAAACAATAAAAAGCAGGTATGTTGCCAGTAATAAACAGAAAATTTTATGTGAGTGCAAAGTTTAGCCCACACCATTTTCTTGCATGCAGTTTTTACTGCAGACATGAAATAAGATTTAAAAAATGGAATGTAAGTTTGTCAGAAATTAATTTAACAGCTGAAAAGGTCAGCATTTTGAATGAGCTATGAGATTGAACAATATTTTGTTTAAGAAATAGATATAAGTTTTTATAAATTCAAGCTGAGATTTAATAAATGGAGATTATATAAAAGGACTAAGTCACAACAGCAGCAAACAAAAAAGAGGCAGAAAAACAGGATCGCATCTGGTTAAAGAAGGAAAAGGAGTAGGCCTTTAACTCTTCAAATCACTGAATGATTTAGAACAAATACAACTTTCTTGTTACCAATCATTGCAGGGACTTCATATGAAGTATTTTTTCTTTGATATTGACATGGGATCTAAAATCCAACTTCACTGTGCTTAACTTTGATAGCATCTTCCTAGCTGCTAAACATAAACACCTAGTATCTTTTCCCCCTGTAATGAGTAGCTGAACAGCAGCGTGTCAGAATTGGAAAAAACAAAAACAAAAAATAATCTTCACCTTTTCCTCCATTTCAGACTCTGTTGTATCAGAGCACTAAAGTTTTCCAGAGGAAACCTGAGAATCTGGCTTCATCTGATGCTTTAGCCTTCTCCATTGTAAATAGAAAGTATCATTTTTCATAAATGTTTGCAAAATTTCTGCAGCTGTATGGGCTGAAAATAGCATGCAGCTCTGTAATATAGATGATAAGATTAAAAAAGGATGAAAATTGTGTGGCAGGACAGGATAGCTAGGTGTTGGATAACTCAGCAAAGAATACATGCAGACACATGTAAAGAAAAAAAGACAAGTTACTCTTGCTCGTATTTGACTTATTTTTAAAGTAACAAAACAAGGTAGTACTGTTCACTAAAACTCTTGTTAAACCTGAGAGTTCCATTTGCACACAAAAATTTCCAGTTTTTTACCCTTAAAAGTATTCCAAAGTAATTTTAAAAACATTTGGCAATTGTTTTGTTTCTTACCAGACAGCAGATAAGATGAACTTCCTAAAGGAGATGAGTGAAAAGGGAAAAATCTTCAACACAGAACACAGATGTTAGTGTATGCTTTTTTGTATGTCATTGTGTACGATAGAAAATAAGAAACGGCACATCTACATGTATATGAATCATTTGGATTCTACAAAATGCCTGTTTTAAAGATCTATATGTGACACAGGCTTTGATGTACTGTGAAGCTGAACTACATATTTGTGTGAGAGGAAATATTTGAAACCAATTAAATCTGGAATGGAATGTAAGCTCACCAAACCTGTTAATATTTTCAGCTGTAATCGTTATTTTTCATGGTCTTATGGCTTCATTTTTCTTCTGATTTCATTGATTTGTTGTAAAGATTTTTACACAGCTAGGGATCAGAAATGATACTATGCAATACGGAAGACAAATGCTGTTTATAAGTAATGAATATGAAATGTTAAAAATTGTCTGCCTCATCTTGTTTCTTATTAGCAAATTAAACTAATAGATAAGCTACTACTACCTATGATGGCAAAGGGTGTTCTCAAGGCATTACACCAGAAAAAAGGTCACACTCACATGTCTTAAGTGTCCTTGGTCTTCTTTGGCTCAAATTATGCCTTTATATTATTAAGACATATTTCTTTAGAACAACTAATCTCTAAATTCCTGAAATAATTAGAATGTCATGTCTCATGCTGTCAGACTGGTACGGCCTGACAATAAAAATTAATGTTGCATATCCTTGTGTGGCATGGGGACATGCTGAAATAATGTTTGAAAGGGCTGTTATAGGTAGCAGGAATCAAACTGTATTCTAAGCAAGCTCTAAAATAATCTGTTTCATTGTTGTGCTTGAATTTGTACTTATAGGGAGCTAGATGGCACACCTGATGCTGTGTGAGAGTTGAAGCGAAGAGGACTTCCGTTTATGAAATTAAAGGGGCTAAGAAATTCAGTATTGTAGATTTTTTCCTGTAAACTAGTTGTATAGTGGTTTATAAAAAAAAAAAAAAAAAAAAATTTCCTTCTGTGTGAAGCAAAATGAGGAAGACCATTCCTTAAACCACTAATTTTATTGATATTTATAACATACGTTTGATCTAAAATTTAACCAAGTAAAATACTTGAATATAATTGTAAATTCATAAATTGAAATTATAGTATTAAATTAGGTTAAATTGTAGTATGTAGCAAGATGTTACTGTGTATAATTTTGCACGTTTCATCCTATTTTTCTTCAGCTGCAACATATTTTTGCTTTGTTTTGCCTTTGAACAGAGATACATCACATGCATCGATATATATTAAATGGACAATTATATGTATAACAGTGCTACCCTACCTGTTCACTTAATAATTAAGTAATTGCCTATATGATTAATGAAGAAGTCTACTTCAAAGTTGCCATTTTCTAAATACCACTACACAGAGACAACTGACAGTTACAACAGATTCGTTCAGATTTTAAACAGTTGAGTTACTTGTTCTATGTCTGCGACAGCAGTTAGAAATATTGGTATTTTAAAGACTTGTGTATTTTAGTTAGTTAAATTGTGAAAATTGACAGAAAATTTCCAGGATATTTTCATTTGCAAGAATAATACAAGTTTCAAAGCTTTCATTGAAATCAAATACCTATTAATGAAATTAAATATGCCCTTCTGATTTATTGAATTGATAAACAATCTCTTTTTAGAGTCCAACCATTGCCAAGCTACATTTTATGTAAGGCAGAGTTGTACACTGAAAGAGTTATAATTGCATGATACTCTGTAATGGAAGTTCCTTGGACTACTTTTTCCATGATACGATTGTTAACATCGTATTTCCTTTGCAAATCCAGTAAATGAAAATTATGTTTCATCCTATAAAATGTTGCATAGTTAGAGTTGATGACATTTGAAGAAAATTAGTATCTAAGTTCTTGCATCCAGAAAGCAGTGTATCACATTAGAGGAACTCAGTTGAATTTTATCTGAATAGAAATTAAGTATTTTCAGCTTGTTCAAATACAGCAGTACTTCTGTTTTCCGATAGCTTATGAACTTCTTAAAGTACTAAACACATAAATAAAATCTCCCTTAGATTTCCATGCTCTTAATTCACCTTCCCGTCAAAAGGAAAACAGAGTTGGCTAAATGCTGTGAAACTGTTGCTAATCTAGCTAACCAAGTTAGGGTTTCAGCTGAGTGCTTGGGAGGTGAAAATGCATCTGCCATGAAGTGGTTGTTTATGAAGTAACACTAGATTTATTCAAAGTCAAATATCCTATGAAGCATATTACTAAGTTGTTGGATTTCCTGTTGGACAATATTTGTTGCTGAAATTTAAGAAGAGTTTCCACAAGACAAATGATAGAATTAAAATCTACACTAATTTTAGGTTAATGAGACTTTATTGAAATGATATTTCATTTTATGTTGGTATTTCATTTCAATTACCTTAATAAAAGTTCAAGTTTTTTATTACGTAGTTAATTTCTGGAGACTTCGAAAGACTGCCTGTCTCTATCTGCAGTGCAGATTTCTTTCTGACTAAAGTCTGTAAAGCAATATGGAAATTGCATGTTTAGGTAAGACAGATACTGCCTGTCTAAGAACATTAGAGATATTACTAAAAATTAATTTCTATATGCTTCTATATATGAAAATGTAGATTAGATAAGACCATTTTTGGTGAAATGGAAGGTTTATCTAATTCAGCATCTCTATAAATGGCCAACAGAGAATGGTTAAAGATAAAATATAAATAACAGCAGAAATCAGAGGAAGTAAGAAATAGAATGATGTGATGAATACTAAATTAATTTCCTTTCAACAATGAAGAATTGTCAGTTCAGTAAGAAAAAGGAACATTTGACTTTCTAGAATGTCGCTATCTTTTCAATGATGTGAATTTCTGGAGTCTTTTGAAATCACACATATGGGAAATTCCTGCTTCACTATAACACTTGGGAATTCCACTATTTTTGTCTCCCTTGTTCAGATAACATGGCCTAAATGTTCCCAAGGTCACTTGATTCCAGTAAATAATTGTACAAGTATATCTCTTCACCTGTTTTGCTCACTTTCCTGTTGTTGAATGTTATCTGCCTGATCTCTCAATTTATGAAATTGTATTTGAAAAAGTTTTTAGAAGAAATATATTCAATTGCTTTTACCTTTCATTCCTTCCTTAAAGATGCAAATGGAAAGAAACCCAAAATTTCAAGTGCAGCAATGATTCACTCCACTACAGTGTTGCATGAGATACACAACAGTGAAGTGTTAATGGTTTGTAGGTGTCCTTAATTGCGATTCCGTTTAAAAAAATAAAAATTTTTTGGTTAACTTACTGAAAGCTACAGAACATTTGAAAGAGGAGTAGGGAGCTTAGATGGGGTAAACAGTTTTGCCTTCATGCAGATTTTCTTCAAAATGGTGACTCCAGCTTGTCTGTTCCCCTGCACAACATTTACTGCAAAGGGTCAGCCTAGGGTAAAGGAAAAAAAAATCCCAGCCTTCATTAGCCTTTGTATTTATTATCATTCTTCATCAGTAGCCACATCACGTAAACACTATACTTTTCATCAACCAAGCATCTGCTGTGGTACACGGGTTGGCTGCAACATGCTTATTTTAGGCTTCTGAGTGTTTCTAGCTAGCATGGTTGACTTTTCAATGATTCTGAAAGAAAAGCAAAGAAGCATTTACAGGACACAGTAGTGAGACCCACACCACGCCCTTGACGGGTGCTGTTAGAGATCATGCAAAGTGTCAAAGGAAGAGAGGAAGGGGATCTAGGGGACTCCAAATATTGTAATTCTCTTGCAGTTTTCCATTATAGCATTTGAGCTGTCAAAAGCTTTGCTTGAGGCTCACAGAGCTCAATTCAAGCGTGGGTAGTTCAAAGCTTACTAAATTCCAATTATGATATCACACAACTGTAAACTTACTTAGCATGCATGATATTAGCACAGCTGCTTTAAAGTGAAGAACTATAATTAATCCCTCTATCCACTGTAAAAAAAAAAAAAAAATTTAGTGGGCTTTTTTTATTCTGATCCGGAAAAAAAAAACATTACTGAGAACCATTGTTCCTCTCTAAACCATAGCTACTACATATTGTGATGGGTAAAAACCCTTTTGGTTTTGGTTTTCCTTCACTTAGAAAAAAAGGTGAAAAACTGTTCTAAATTCTTTAATTATTCTTTCAGATTCAAAAATTATTATAAAAGGAAGTGATATTATTTACACATGTGGCATAAAAATATTGGTCAAATTATGTAAAATCATATTATCTTCACATTCAGTTATTTAATAAACACAAAATTGTCAAAGTGGTTTTGGAGCAGTTTGGGCTTCATCTGTGATCCCAGATTTTGTGTAGATAACACAGACACTGGCCTGCTGGTAGAAGAGATGACAAGATGAAAGACAGATTTTATAACTTAATTAGAAGAATCTTGAATGATGATTTAATAACTCTTGAACTAGTTTGGATCTGCTTCCAATATCAGATTGATGAGGATAAATAAGCTTGGCGCAGTCGTATTTGATATTTGTAAATAGGTAAATAGGATCAAAACATGGCCTAATATTTCTGCCAATGAAGAGGAGACACTGCCTGCTTCCATTTTGTTGTTATATTTAATCCAAAGGCAGTAATATTTTACAGCTCAGAAATTACTTCCCTACAGCAATTGCTTCATCACTATTATTCGATACACGATAATCCAAGCTCAAAGATTTTAAAAGGCAATTTTTTGCTGATCCCTATACTCAGCATACATGTTTGTGCTTCTGCTTGTACAGAAAGTTCCATTTTCACTGCCTCATCAGCTAGGGAAATCACTGTCTGATCTTAGCGGATCTTTTTTTGAATTTACAAATCATTATTCTCACTGTCCTATAAATGGCCCTTCAAACACATCAGGCCAAATCCTGCCCTTGGTTCGTCTGGTCTAATTCAGGAGTAATCCTGGTGGCTCCGACAGCACAGTTGTGCTTGCACACGGATGTAAGTGGTTGCAGAGCATAGCTCATGCTACTGCTTCCAGACAGAGACTCACCACCATTCCTCAGAGGTTTTGATGAGCAGACCTGGTACGAGGAACCTGGATGCAGAGCTGCACCACTCAGTGATTTACCATCTGCAGGTGTGGGTTTTTGTTTTCCTAAGTAGGGTGGATAGAGATTTAAATCCTAAGATTTCTAAAATTTTTGTCCTACAAGGTACCCGTGGTGATGGGCCACAACTGGTTGTCACCTGTTCCTCCCTCCCAAATGCCTTACTGAAAGTGGGAAGACAGCAGCAGTTAGTTAACAAAGTTCGTCTAATGCTTGTTTTTCAGCGCAGGTGGTATTAACCTCGTCACTTCAAACCAGGCAGAGGTCATTAAGATCTCCATCTCTGGGGCAGGCTTCACCCAGCACTCACAGATTGTAACAGTGTCAGGCTGTTTTTTAAGGCAGACTTATTCTTATGAAACCCTTGAAAAAAATAAGCCTGCCTAACTGCACAAGATGTCATACCTCCTCCCCTGTTCAGGTGCAATTTTAATGATCTATATTCTTCCTGAGGTTTTTTTTGGTTTTTTTTGAAAGGCATGTCTGTCTCCTCCAGTTCTTAACAGATGTGTATGCAATATCCAGCTGTATTTCACTGTAGCAAGCATTTCAAAGACAAATGTCTACATCCAATATGCATGTTGTACCTTAAAATTTCTTTGTTAGCTGGTATTTTGTAGGCAATAGTGTGCAGCACCATTTCTGTCAGAGTTGTGATCCTAGTGCTTGTAACATTTCCTATTAGATCATGAACTGTGGATTAAAAAAAATATCCCAGCCTTGGGAATACAGAATCTTTGTCTACATACAAAAAAACCAGCCACATTCAAGGGAAGATAAAAGTTGAAACTGGAATTGTTCTCAGCTAGTATTTATCATCAAAGTTTTTTGGGGTGTTGGTTTTTTGTCTTCTTCTGTCTAATGTTTTCTAGCTATATTAGTATTTGTAATAAAAGGTGTTGCCTTTGCTCACTGAGTTTGTTTCACTCTTGACCTTGTCACAACTACAAGCTGCCACTGTAATATAAAGCATAACCACATAAGATCTGAAGTACAGGTCAATATTCAGCCTATCACAAGAAGTGTATCAAGGTAACAATAAAACTCATTACCTACTGTCTCTCAGTATGGAAATTCTGTATCTGGGCACCACCACTTCAATTCAAAAGCTGACTGAGGGTCACTGGAAGACTCACACAGCCTATCCCAACAGATGGAAACCAGGTCCCCATAACATGGCAGGACTTGGTGTACACCTACACAGACAGCATCACAAAAACTGATGGGGAAGAGCTCTGAACTTCCACCAGTAAACCAAACTCCCCCTTTCTGTTGGAGGCGCTAAGACTCTCTGAGATGAATCCATCAGATGTAAACAAACCTTGGGATCTAAAAACTTTCTCTTTTTTTGTCATATAAAGTCTACTGGCAGCTGCTCACTCTTGAATTGATGAAATTTTATTTTTCCCTGTCTATTTACAGCAGCTTGTTTACTGTATTACCAAAATGGGATAAATGAGGCATTATAGAAGAAAACAGTCACATTAGAACCATTTAACATTGTTATCAGTGCATCATTTCTCCCCTGTTGATTATAACCCTCCACTTATTGAACTTTATTTAACATCTGTAGCAATACATTTTGGAATGTGAACAGTTTGCTGAGGCTATAATAAAAATAACAGAATATGTCCGATTTAAATGATTCCTAAGTGGAGACCAATGCCAATAAAAAATAAAGCTTACAATATGTGAGTTTAATAGCATGTACAGGGGAGTGTTAGATCTTTCATCCCTCCACTGGATTTTTCCTAGTCCCCTTCAATTTTTAAGCAGATATGAAACAGAACAGGTGTGGATTGTGCAAGACATCTTCAAGTCCCATTGTGTGTGAGGGGAAGGGGAAAGGAAAGGGGAAGAAGAAGGGGAAGGGAAGTTTCCTATCCCAAAGAAACAGTCAGCAGAACAATCCAAAAGAAAGTTGTACAGGATCTTCAGAACTGAAGAAATTAAAGCAATAAGAATTAATGAGTGTTGTAAAGTTGTGATTTTTAAATAGATGTTAAGGAAGAATTAGAAGGAGCCTATTATTTTGTCTAATAATACAGAAAGTGGGAAATGTGTTTGTGACCTTGCAAATTAAATTGTATTGACCTGTGTTAATTTCATACCTATCTCAAGATCTCATGTAATTTTTATTGAGCTCTTGACCAGGATTTTTTTCCTAGAATCCATTTGTTTCCATAGAAACAATCAAATATATTGATAACATCATTTTGTCTTCCAATGATGAAATTAACTAATGTCCATAAGTCACTATTGCTTATAGGTAAGCTCTAAACAAAAGGAATTTGATTCCCCACATGCATATGTAGATGTATGTGATATTTGTGTCACAAATTGTTACTCAAATTTTTAGAGATTTCTTGTGTTCTTATATGGAAAAGATTAACCTGGGTCTTTAAAAAAAAGATTAAGAAAAAGATGGAAGAGATAAATGAAGAAAAGCATCTTCAGTGGAGTCCAGGGTTGGCTGATAGAATGTAGGAGAAAACAGTGGCATCCCCCAGGATAGCAGCCTTCACACCTTGCTGGTAGTCCTGGTGAGTGAGAAACATCCAGAGGTATATCTTAAGAAATAGACTGTTATCGTTGCTTTCATTAAAGTTTCTTCACCTGCAGTTTGAATTTACAAGTTACCAAATAGCAAGGTCTGACCCACTTCTTATGGAAGTCAGCTGCCTCTCTGGGGGCCAGGGTGAAGATCTGATGAGAAGACCCCCCTGGAAATATTCAAGGTAAGGTCAGCTTGGATGGAGATCCGAGCAACATGATCTAGTTGACGATGTCCCTCCTCACTGCAGGGTGTTGTACTAGATGACCTTTAAAGGTCCCTTTCAACCCAAAGATTCTATGACTCTATGATTCTAAGACTTCCTAGCCTGGTACTGCCCTCAGATTATTATCCATTATTGATTTTTCATGTAGGCAGCAATGAAGTTGCAGTAAGAAGTCCAAGGACAATCAAGGGATCCTTCAGGGCCTTGGGATGACTGGTTAAGGGATCAGGATCAGAAGCAGTGTTCTCCTCTATTATTCCAGTTGCAGGGAATGATGAGGGAAGAAACAGGAAGAGTCAGCAGATCAATACCTGGCTCTGAGACTGGCAGAATCTTCAGTTTTTTGTTCATGGATCAGTCTACATGACACCAGGCCTACTGGCGACAGATGAGGTACACCTGTCTCGAAGGGGGAAAAGATCTTTGTGCAGGAGTTAGCCGGGCTCATTGAAAGAGCTTTAAACTAGATTTGAAGGGGGAAAGGCATAAAACAAGGCTTGCTAGAGATAAGCTTGGGGATGGCATGCCAATGTTTGAGCCAATGTACTGAGTATACTGGAGCACATTTGAATTGTCTTTATATTAATGTGCGCAGCATGAGGAATAAACAAGAGGAGCTAGAAGCTTTGCCTCAAACCAAGAGCTATGACATCATTGTCATAAGCAAAACCTGGTGGGATGTGTTCTGTGACAGGTGTGCTGTGCTGGACAGTTACAGGGTCTTCAGGAGGTATAGGCAGGGCAGGCGAGGTATTGGGTGGCCCTGTATGTAAGGAAGGGGTTGAATTTAATGGCACTTACTGTTGGTGATGATACTGTTAAGAGCCTCTGGGTATGGATGAAGGGGAAAGCAAATAAAGTGGATGTTTTTGTGGGAGTCTACTATCAACCGTCCAGCCAGGATGATGACATCGATGACTTATTCTACAAGGATTTAAGGGCTATCTCTAGATCAGCTGCCCTTGTCCTTACATACAATTTTATCTTCCCAGACATCAGTGGGGAATATGATACAGCTGACACAAACAGGTCCAGAAAATTTCTGGAGCACATTGAAGATAAATTCTTGGTGCAGGTACTAAAGGATCCAACTAGGAAAGGTGTTCTTCTAGATTTGTTTTTTGTAAACAGAGAGGGTCTTGTGGGTGAAGTGGTGATTAGTGGTTGTCTTGGTCAAAGTCACCATGAAGTATTTGAGTTTCAAATCGTTGGTGGTAGGAAAAAAACTGCAAGCAAAACTTCGAACCTGGATATGGGGAGAGCAGACTTCGAGCTGCTGAAGGAGCTAGTTAGTAAGGTCCCCTGGGAATCTGCTTTTGAAAGTATTGAGGTGCATGAGTGCTGGTCACTTTTTAAAAAACATCTCTTAAGAGTGCAGGAGCTGGAAATTCCAAAGTGTTAGAAGTCAAGCAAGAGGGGCAGAAGGTCAGCTTGGATAAGCAGGGATCTTATTCTAGAATTTAAGTGGAAAAGTAAAGTGTATGGACATTGGAAGCAAGGACAGATGACATGGGAGGACTACCCAGATGCTGTTCACCACTGTAGGGAGAAAATTTGTGAGGCCAAAGGTTGATTAGCCAAAGCTTGATTAGAGTTCAAGCTGGCCAGCACTGCAAAGGACAGCAAAAAGTTATTAATAGCAAATATGTTAACAGCAAATAAATATGTTAATAGCAAAAGGAGAATCAAAGATAATATTGGTCTACTACTTGATGAAGTTGGTCACCTCACGAATAGGGACATAGATAAAGCAGAGACGTTTAATGCCTTCTTCACCTCTGTCTTCACACCGATGATGGGCCCTGAGACCCCAGAACCCTGTGTTGGAAGACTGTGACTGGGGGGATGATATAATCCCAGTTGACCCTGAACTTATTTGGGACTTGTTGCTCCAGGTGGATGCACATAAATCTGTCGGACTTCATGGGATTAATCTCAGGGTACTGAAAGAACTGGCTGATGTTATTGCAGGACTTCTCTTACAAAATCACAGAATCACAGAATCATTGAAGTTGGAAAAGACCTTTAAGATCAAGTCCAACCATCAACCCAGCACCACCACACCCACTAAACCAGGTCCTGAAGTGCCATGACTACATGTTTTTTGAACACTTCCAGAGATGGTGACTCCACCACCTCCCTGGGCAGCCTGTTCCAATGCTTGACCACTCTCCTGATGAAGAAATATTTCCATAATAGAGAGAGCTAATCTCTAGGAATAAGGGCTGTTCCTTTCAACACTAGGAGATAGTAATACTGGAACTATACTTAAAAAAAAAAGAAGGTCTTCTAATCAGAACTGAGGCAATTATTTTTTCAGTAAAATCCCTTCCCTAAATTTGACCTGAGTTGGG
>NW_010549707.1:15979-31534 GCF_000687285.1 Phaethon lepturus
CCCTCAGACCCCGCTTCTCCAGACTAAACAACATGAGCTCCATCAGCCGCTCCTCATAAGACTTGTTCTCCAGACCTCCCAATAGCTTCATTGCCCTTCTCTGGACATGCCCAAGCACCTCAACATCTTTCTTGTAGCAAGGGGCCCAAAACTGAACATAATATTCGAGGTATGACCTCATCAGTGCCGAGTACAGAGGCACAATCACTTCCCTACTCCTGCTGGTTACACTATTTCTGATAGAGGCCAGGACGCTGTTGGCCTTCTTGGCCACCTGGGCACTCTGCTGGCTCATGTTCAGCTGACTGTCAACCAGCACCCC
Organism: Phaethon lepturus; assembly: GCF_000687285.1. Classification (NCBI taxonomy): domain Eukaryota; kingdom Metazoa; phylum Chordata; class Aves; order Phaethontiformes; family Phaethontidae; genus Phaethon; species Phaethon lepturus. Next base: position 16,302 of record NW_010549707.1, read on the forward strand.
CAGGTCCTTTTCTGCTGGGCAGCTCTCCAGCCACTCCTGCCCAGGCCTGTAGTGCTGCATGGGGTTGTTGTGGCCAAAGTGCAGGACCCAGCACTTGGCCTTATTAAACCTCATACAGTTGACCTCAGCCTATTGATCCAGCCTGTCCAGACCCCTCTACAGAGCCCTCCCACTCTTCAGCAGATCAACACTCCCACTCAACTTGGTGTCATCTGCAAACTTAACTGAGGGAGCACTAAATCCCCTCATCCAGATCATCAATAAAGATATTGAACAAGACCGGCCCCAGAACCGAGCCCTGGAAAACACCGCTTGTGACCGGCCACCAACTAGACTTAATGCCATTCACCATGACTCTCTGGGCTCGGCCATCCAGCCAGTTCCTCATGCAGTGAAGAGTAAACCTGTCTAAGCCACGAGCCTCCAATTTCCCCAGGAGAATGCTGTGGGAGATGCTGTCAAAGGCTTTACTAAAGTGCAGGTAGACAATGTCCACAGCCTTTCCCTCATCCACTAGGTAGGTCACCTGATCATAGAGGAGATCAGGCTGGTGAAGCAGGACCTGCCTTTCATGAACCCATGCTGGCTTGGCCCGATTCCTTGGTTGTCCAGCACATGCCCTGTAAGCGCTGTTAAGATGAACCCCTGCATAATCTTCCCCAGTACAGAGGTCAGGCTGACAGGCCTGTAGTTCCCAGGATCCTCCTTCCAGCCTTTCTTGTAAATGGGTGTCACATTGGCAAGCCTGCAGTCATCTGGGACCTCTCCTGTTAACCGGGAGTGATGATAAATGATGGAGAGTGGCTTGGCAAGCTCCTCCGCCAGCTCTCTCAGTACTCTTGGGTGGATCCCAAGAGGCCCCATAGACTTGTGGTTGTCCAGGTGGCTTAGCAGGTCCTTAACTGTTTCCTGATGGATTATGGGGAGTTTATTGTGTTCTTCATCCCTGTTTTCCAGATCAGGATGCTGAGTATTCTGAGGATACCTGGTCTGGCTCTTAAAGACTGAGACAAAGAAGGCATTAAGTACCTCAGCCTTTTCCTCATCTTTGGTGACACTGTTTCCCCACTATACCCAATAAGGGATGGAGATTCTCCTTGGCTCTCTTTTTGCTGTTAATATATTTGTAGAAGCATTTTTTGTTATCCTTTATGATCATGGCCAGATTGAGTTCTAGCTGGGCTTTTCCCTTTCTGTTTTTGTCTCTGCTTGACCTAGCAAGATCCATGTACTCTTGTTGATTTGCCTGCCCCTTCTTCGAAAGGTGGTAAACTGTCCTTTTTCCCTGAGTCCCAGCAAAAGCTCCTTTTTCAGCCAGGCTGGCTGTCTTCCCTGCCAAATCATCTTACAGCACATGAGGACCGACTGCTCCTGCGTGTTTAAGATTTCCTTCTTGAAGAATGCCCAGCCTTCCTGAACCCCTTTGCCCTTCAGAACTGTCTCCCAAGGGGATCTCTCAACCAATGACCTGAACAGGCTGAAATGTGCCCTCTGGAAATCCATGGTAGCAGTTTTGCTGACCCCCCTCTTACGTCACTCAGAATCAAGAATTCTATCATGTCATGGTCACTAAGCCCAAGACGGCCTCCAACCACCACATCTCCTACCAGTCCTTCTCTGTTTGTAAACACCAGGTCAAGCGGGGCACCTCCCCTGATAGGCTCACTCACCAGCTGTGTCAGGAAGTTATCCTCCACACACTCCAGGAACCTCCTAGACTGTTTCTTCTCTGTTGTGTTGTATTTGCGGCAGACATCTGGTGAGTTAAGTCCCCCACAAGAACAAGGGCCAGCGATTGTGAGACTTCTGCCAGCCACTTGTAGAATGCTTCATCTTCATCCTGGTTGGGTGGTCTGTAACAGACTCCCAGCAGGATATCTGCCTCATTGGCCTTCCCCCTCATCCTTACCCATAAGCATTCGACCTTATCATCACAATCGTTGACCTCTATACAATCGAAACACTCCCTAACACACAGAGACACCCCACCACCTCTCCTTCCTTGCCTATCCCTTCTGAAGAGCTTATAGCCATCCATTGCATCACTCCAATTACCTTCCCTGGTAGACCCACTTACCAGCTGTTTCTCCGTGATTTGTTTTCTCCATTATTTTTCAATGGTCTTGGGAGTGTGAAGAGGACCTAGTCAACTGGAAGCTGGCAAAGATTATTCCAATTTTCAAGAAGGGCAAGAAGGAAGACCCTGATAATTACAGGCCTGTCAGTCCCACTTCAGTGCCTGGTAAAATTGGGGAGTTGGTTATTCTGGGAGTTATGGAAAAATATTTGAGAGCCAGTGCAGTCATTGGTCATAGCCAGCATGGGTTCATGAGGGAAAAGTTCTGCTTAAGCAACTTAACTTTCTTTTATGACAAGGTCATCCATCTAGTTGACCAACAGAAGCTAGCAGATGTGTTGGGTTTGGATTTTAACAAAGCTTTTGATACTGTCTCTCACAGTATGCTTCTGGACAAAATGTCCAGCACACAGCTAGACAAGTCCATAGTATGTTGGGTGAGCTATTGGCTGATGGGTCAGGCTCAAACAGTTGTAGTAAATGGGGTTACATCAGGCTGGTGGGCAGTCACCAGGGCTCAATTTTAAAGCTAATGCTCTTCAATGTTTTTATAAACGTTCTGGATGCAGGAATCGAATGCACATCATTTGAGCACGAAGTAAGTTTGCTGATGATACTAAACTAGGAGGAGTTGTGGATCCCCTCCAGGGTAGAGAGGCCTTACAGAGGGATCTGGATAAACAAGAGAGCTGGACAATCACCAACCGTATAAAATTTAAGAAGAACAAGTGCCACATTCTCCCCCTGTGATGGGATAATCCCAGTTATACATACAAACTGGGTACAAGAGGCTGGAGAGCAGCCCTGCAGAAAGAGATATGGGGGGTTGGGTGATAGGAAGTTGAATATGAGTCAACATTGTGCCCTGGCAGGCAAAAGGGCCAATTGTGTCCTGGGGTACATAGCTAGCCAGTCGCAGGAGATGATTGTCCCACTCTACACTGCACTGGTGTAACCTCACCTTGAGCCCCATGTGCAGTTTTAGGTGCCTTAATATAAGAAGGACATCAGACTACTAGAGTGTGCCCAGAGGAGTGTGATTAAGACAGTGAAAAGCCTTGAGGGCAAGACTTACAAGGAGCGGCTCAGGTCACTTGGTTTGTTCAGCTTGGAGAAGAGAAGGCTGAGGGGTGACCTCATGACGGTCTGCAACTTCCTCAAGTAGGGCAGTGGAGGGGGAGATGCTGATCCCTCTCTAGTGACCAGCAATAGGACACAAGGAAATGGAATGAAGATGCGTCAGGCTAAATTCAGATTGGACATTAGGAAAAGGTTCGTCACTGAGAGGGTGGTTGGTCACTGGAAAAGACTCCCCAGAGAAGTGATTTAGAGTTCAAGGAGTGTCTGGATTCTTATATGATTCTTATATGATTCTTAGTCATATGGTTTAGTTTTAAGTCGTCCTGTGAGAAGCAGAGGGTTGGACTCAATGATCAGTATGAGTCCCTTCCAACTTGAGATGTGTGGGTGTAGATGGTTAGCCAGTCGCAGGAGATGATTGTCCCACTCTACACTGCACTGGTGTAACCTCACCTTGAGCCCCATGTGCAGTTTTAGGTGCCTTAATATAAGAAGGACATCAGACTACTAGAGTGTGCCCAGAGGAGTGTGATTAAGACAGTGAAAAGCCTTGAGGGCAAGACTTACAAGGAGCGGCTCAGGTCACTTGGTTTGTTCAGCTTGGAGAAGAGAAGGCTGAGGGGTGACCTCATGACGGTCTGCAACTTCCTCAAGTAGGGCAGTGGAGGGGGAGATGCTGATCCCTCTCTAGTGACCAGCAATAGGACACAAGGAAATGGAATGAAGATGCGTCAGGCTAAATTCAGATTGGACATTAGGAAAAGGTTCGTCACTGAGAGGGTGGTTGGTCACTGGAAAAGACTCCCCAGAGAAGTGATTTAGAGTTCAAGGAGTGTCTGGATTCTTATATGATTCTTATATGATTCTTAGTCATATGGTTTAGTTTTAAGTCGTCCTGTGAGAAGCAGAGGGTTGGACTCAATGATCAGTATGAGTCCCTTCCAACTTGAGACATTCTATGATTCTATCATTCTAAGGCTATAATTGAAACCAAAAATAACCTGAAGGCAATCAGCCAAATTACCAGACTATTTTGTTAAGTTATGTGTGAAAAAATCTTTTAATATAATAGAGGGTGGAAATAAAGATATTTTCTCAACTTCTTTTATTTTATCTTTAATGAAATGTATAGGACAGAAAGATAAATGTCTTTGTTTTTCCTAGAAAAGCTTTGTTTTCTTTCTCAATATTTGCATTACTAGCTCAAATTCCCATGTAAAGATGTTTTGCACATTTTTCAGTGTGACATATAAACATTGATTCTATTTCACATGCTTCTGTTTAGAAAAGGCAATAATTGCACAAGTGCATTTGCTAAAAGATTTCCTCAAAAATATGTGCTAAAAACAATAATAACGGATGTAACAGCTAAAAGCCCTCTGAAAAGCAGAAAAGTTTCAAATGCTTTTGAGACTGCTGAAGAAAGATGCCTGTTTTTTTATCTGATCTTGTTATTTTAAACATTAATGTTTAGTATTCATTTAAGGAACTTTTTATTCATATACTCTTGAAAATTGATAAAAGCTGTTTCTACTACTTTGTTTTCCAGCTTCCTGTGAAGTTAACTTGAGAGAATACTCAATCTTAAAAACATACATATTCTAAAGAAAATACTATCAAAGATTACACATTTTCAACATTTTACTTTAATGAAGCCTAGTCCTTTTGAAGCCAACAGTTTTACCATGGCAAGGACAATATTCTTCATATTTTGAATATTGATTTTACATCACCTTTTCAAAGATATTCTGGAAAATTTTCCGTTAAAAAAAATAAATTGAGATCTAGCTATATGGCTACACATTACCCTCTGTCTTTTTAAAATACCTTTCTCAAAACATTCTTCAGTTTATATGCATATATATCATATAATATATATTTCACACTTTAAATAGAAAATAAGGTTAAATTGAGTGAATTGAATATGTTAGCTTTTGAAATTTTATTTCTATTTCTATATATTCCATGTTTCTAATGAACAATTTCATTGAACCAGTCTCCTTCATAATCGAATTCTGGAAAACCCAATATTCCCCTTAATATGAAAACTCTTATTTTATTATTCTGTGATACTTGTAGCTTTAACCTCAGAGGGTCTTACTCAGTTTTCCCCTGAGTTTTCTTCCTTTTCTGTAACAAAAACATGTTAATTTAGCAATGATAAATTGTAGATATAAATATAGATGATATAGATATAGATACAGATATAGATATGGCTAAAGATAGCATAGAACAGAACAGAACAGAACAGGGTAGGCTAGGGTAGGGTAGGGTAGGGTAGGGTAGGGTAGGGTAGAATAGTTCAGTTGGAAGGGGCCTATCAATGATTACCAAAAGTTACAGTGTGCTATTAAGGACATTGTCCTCCTACTTTGGTATCATCAACACACTTGTTACTGGTGCATTCAACTCCTGCAGCAAGAAATTATGGATGGACAGAAGCAGCTACATGTACATCTGCAAATGTCACAACACACGTTGCAAAAAGTAAAATAGAAAGATAGAATAGAAAGATAAAAAATAGCTACCAGAAAACCATGATGCCTCTTCTATTATAGGACATGGGTCATTTGCATATGCTATTGCACAGCTCAATATCTGGATTGAAAAGTTTATAAAATGAGCGGAATCCAAACTCATATTTGGATGCCAGACTTTGATTCTGTTCTATAGCCCTTTTCCCCAAACTCGATAATATTATTTACTACAGTGTAGTTGTGACTGAATTTTCAGCTGGAAATTTTGATCACCCTTTCCTTATTTTGTTGGGATTAATTTTAATGTTATTGTAAATCTATGTATTTTCTTATTTAAATTTCATAAATATGTGCATTGCAGGGCTGTCCAGCCAAAAGAAATAACTCATGGGTTAAGCTGGGCTAGCCATAACTTTTGTGTCTCTGTGCCATAGCCTGAAATGGAACATTTCACCAAATTATGGAAAGTAGCAGAAATAAAGCATTAAGAGAGCAGGTCTTCTTTTTTACTTATCTTTTCCATTTTTTTTCCTCTTACATGTCCTTATACCAATCTATAAAACAATAATTTTCTACGGTTGGCAATTGCATGATTTTATGTCAAAATAGTATGAAGTCCAGCAAATTGTTAATTAATTTTGAGTTGATGATACTAGATCACTTAAATCTGAGATATGGATGTTGTCTATCTGGACATCTTCAAGGCCTTTGACATAGTCTGCCACAACATCCTTCTCTCTAAAATGGAGAGGGGTGAAATTGGTGCATGAACTGTTGGGTGGATGAGTAATTGGCTGGATGGTTGCATCCAGATGGTAGTGGTCAACAACTCAATGTCCAGATGGAGATGAGTGACAAGCAGTGTCCCTCAGGGGTCTGTATTGGGACCAGTACTCTTTCATATCTTCATCAGTGACATAGGCAGTGGGATCAAGTGAACCCTCAGCAAGTTTGCACATGACACCAGGCTGAGTGGTGTGGTTGAGGTGCCTGAGGGACGGGATGCCATCCAAAGGGTCCTGGACAAGCTCAAGGAATGGGCTCGTGTGAACCTCATGAGCTTCAACAAGGCCAAGTGGAGGGTACTGTACCTGGGTCAGGGCAACCCCCAGTATCAAGACAGGCTGGGGGATGAAGGGATTGAGAGCAGCCCTGCCAAAAAGGACTTGGGCAGACTGGTGGATGAAAAGCTGGACATGAGCTGTCTATGTGCAGTTGCATCCCACAAGACCAACCGTATCATGGACTGCATTCAAAGAAAGGTGGCCAGCAAGTTGAGAGAGGTGATTATGCCCCGCTATTCTACTCTGGTGAAACCCCACCTAGAGTCCTGCATCCAGCTCTGGAGTCCTCAGCACAGGAAAGGCATGGACCTGTTGGAGCAGGTCCAGAGGAGGGCCACAAATATGATCAGAGGTATGGAGAACCTCTCCTGTGAGGACAGGCTGAGAGAGTTGGGGTTGTTCAGCCTGGAGAAGAGAAAGGTCTGGGGACACATTATTGCAGCCTTCCAGTCTTAAAAGGGGCCTATAAGAAAGATGGGGACAGACTTTTTAGCAGAACCTGAGGCAATAGGACAAGGGGTAGATTTTGACTACATCTAAGGAAGAAATATTTCCCGGTGAGAGTGGTGAAACCCTGGCACAAGTTGCCCAGAAAGGTGGTAGATGCCACATCCCTGGAAACATTCAAGGTCAGGTTGGATGGGACTCTACGCAACCTGATCTAGTTGAAGATGTCTGTGCTCACTGCAGGGGAGTTGGACTAGGTGACCTTTGAAGATTCTTTCCAATCCAAACTATTCTATGATTCTGTGATATAAATCAATGTTAAATTTTATACATTCCATTCCTATAATCATTATAATGAGAATCTCCAAACCCTGTCACCGGACTCAGTGGAATCCCTTTCATTAGTTCACTGAGCCCAGGACTCATTTGTCTTTTTCTTCCCCTCAAGATTTTTTGTTCTTTTTAGCACTACCAGAAGTGTTATCTCTTCCTCATACTGATTATTTTGGGAAGTCTTGGAAAGCCTGGACATACAATTTTGCATTTTCCTCCAAAGAGTATTCAGAAGTCTGATACTAAGAAGCTTTCTATCTTTTTTTTCTGATAAGAGTATTGATTACTCACTAATGCACATTAATCTGAGCATTTATCTTTTTGCTGGTAATATACTCCCTCCAAAGTATGGAATTAACTATCTATCTCTACTGCATTACATTTTTCAAAGTAAGTCTGAGACATTTCCTTATTGTGTAAACTAGTTATCTGGAAAATTGCCATTATTTTAGAAAAGAACAACTTTTTAAAAAAATTATACAGGGATTACATGCTCTTACAGGTACTTTGAAAATGACGCTTTTCCAAAAAGTCTTAAAAGCATTTACAGAAGTAAAAAAGAAAAAAAAAAAGTGTGTGTGTGTGTGAAATGCTTTTAGTAAGGAAAAAAATTCCCCTACTTTGATAATGTTAAATAGAGACCAAAAATTACTGTCTTTACAGCTTCTGTCCGCTAACCCACATCTTTTCATTGTCGTTTTCATTTCCATTCCCATAGCTGCCCTTCCAAAAATTGTTATATGTAATGTAATTTTGATTGCTTTAATCAAGTGGCTTATGAGACTGGTCAGAAACAGAGAAACAGATAAAGACTGGAATAAGGAAAGAAAAGAGAAAGGCATATATGAAATAAATATGGCAGTCTGAATGGGATTTGGATTCAAAGCTGGCTTTGATAATCTGCTGTGATTAAAACATTGCAACTACATTATCCATGAAAGCACCTACAAAAAAGAGGTTAAAATAACTACACTGCAATGGGCTAACTGCTTCTATGTGTAAACACGAACTGCTTTGCTTTCTCAGTAAACCTTACTTCAGATCAGGAAATCAGAACCAGGGCAGTCACAATCGGAATAAGTCATTACAGAAAATGAAAATTAAATAATTGTTAGGGTTCCTCTAAGTCCTGCAGTATGGCTGCATGCACCACATGCCAGAAGAAATGGGACTGATTTGATCTTCTAAACTCCTTTCAATATCATACTGATTATTATGGGTCAGCTCTCAACACTGGGTATATATAGGTTTGTTTTTTACTCCTGGGGTTCTGTTGACTTAGAGCATATGGTAAGCACTATCAATAAAATATATGTTAATTTATTTAATTTTAAAAATCTGAAGAGATATTTTAGAAGCACTTTGGCCACTATTTTTCAAACTATTGCTTTTGAGACACAATCTCCACATCTCACTCTGTATTATAGCAATTTAGCTGGTGGCTGAAAGGAAGTAAAGTTACGATTAACCTATTTATTAAATGGAGGAATATATTTCCGTATCCAGAGAGTAAATAGAAAAGTAACCTATAGCAGAAAAGGGGCTTTGGATAAGTTGTTTTCATCTCAGCTCTGTATTTTACAAATTGGAGAAGTCTGCAACTATAAATGTTTAAGCAGAACTCACTAATGTGTTTTGAGATAAGTATATAAGAGCTTCGTATCATTTTATGTAATGTCTTCAAATGAGTGTCTGCCATAAAAAGATGAGTACTGAGTACTTTTAAATTACTATTAAAATTGCCTGAAGGCAGATCAAACATGATTGGTGCCAGGAAAGCTATGCCACCCAACTCAGGTAATCATTTTTCTTTTTAAAGTTTGCTGATTCCATCATAAATATTTAATTCAGTGTTAGTAAATGTACATATTACTTGAGCTTTTGTTATTTTGCCTTTCTCACAGACCATTCCTTCTTCTCTCCCTTTCCCCCAATGTTTTTTTTACAGGCATAGTCTATGTAGTTATTTTCACAGAGGAAATAAGTAATGATACCATTCATATTCATGGTAAAGTTCATAGGCAATCTGCAAGAAACGGCTGGGGTCTGGTTGTATCCTCTTAATTAGATTTAACAGATTAATAAAAATTCTTGAAGTCCCTTAAACTTCTTTGAAATCTCTAGACATAAGAGACAATGTAATTTAAAATAGACATAATGAAACAACATTCGTTTCAGCTAACAGTGACTTCTCAAATCTTTCCAAAATAAGAGTGTTGTAAGACAAAACTAGAAGGTTTATTACTTCATTCCTTTTCAATTAATGTATTTTTCTGCAATGTGTCATCTTTTTTTCAACAGAAACCTTGAAATGGTATCAGATGAAATAGTCATTTAACCACAAAAATCAGGTAGGTTGAGCTCTTTGGAAATCAATTGAAAGAGCAGCATTATGCTAATCTGAGTGAAATATAAGCTTATGTTGATAAGGCCCAGTAACCCTTTTTCATTATTTCAGAGTCAAGTGCAGGTTTTCATTATCAAGAAAGTAATCCACTATACACTTCATCTGAGTGATTCAGTGTAATTAAGGTCAGTATTAATTCATTCAAGTCCATCTCAGTCCATTAATTTCTTTAGGCATATTTTTATAAGTAAGGGTTTTGCATATAAATAACAGGGTTATAGATTCAGGTCTATTGTATTTGTGTTCTTTTGTAGATTTTCTCTCTTTCGTTACATTGTAAAAAATAAAACTATGGGACTTTTATCAATATTTAAACCTGCTTTGCAATCTTTTCAACATGCTAATAATGAAAGGAACGTACTTTTTCCTGGAGGAGTGGATTTGTTAATTTAAAGACTGACTTCATGCTTAAAACCAACATTTAGCCTGTTGTTCTCATGATAAGCTGGAACATCCCTTTCAGTTAATGTTAAGTGTTAAAAATAAAATCATGAGAAAAGCGTTACAAAATGTGAGTGCATTTGTCACACAGAGTGCAATATATAAATGGACAGAGTTAGATTCAATAGTGATAAACAATAAAGGAGGTGGTTCTGGTGTTCATTTTGATCTTCATGAAAGTTAAATCTTTAATTAGATCCTTCATTAACATATCTTTACCTGCAAAAACCATGGGTTTGTTTATGTATATAAATGTGTCATTTGTAATGCAGTATCTTCTGCATTGCTATTTCACTCCAGAAGAGCTGAGGCAATTTTTCATTGAAGAAAGACTGCCCTGAGATGTACACCACACTCCTGCTCCTCAGGAGCATCTTGGCCTTGTCCAGGCTCCAGTCATTTTATCAACAGTATTGCATCACTATTAAATTTCCACTCCACAGTAACATCCAGATCCACTCCTGCAGTATAGACACCTTTCCAGTCACAATCCTTTCCACCTTTGTGCATGTTAGTGTTTCTTTCCAAGAAAGGCACTTTTTCTCTCTTATTGAGCCAATTTTGAGTTCCATCCCCACCTGCTACTGCACTCATGTTCTTCCAGTTTATCTGTTCTCAGTGCCACCTGCAGTTTATTAGCACAGGTTCTGTTCAGGCATCCAAACTACAATAAAAATATTAAGTTGTACAGGACATTTGTCAGATACAAGACAAAGGTCTAAAGGACCCACTGCTGTTGAATTATTGGTACCTACCCTCTGATAATGATCAATTTTGTGCCAGTTTTCTAATACCTTTACCAAGACTGTATACCTTGCTTAATTTTATCTGTGACATAAGGTAGATAACATAATAACCATGATCTTTGGCTCAAGCAAATAACATGATAACATTAATACTTTTTTTATAATAATAATATGACTTCTGTACACCTCAAGCAGTATTGTCCATACCTCTCACCTGCAATCTCAAAGATTTATTTAGTATCAGTTTAACATTTCTGTTTCACTATTCTTTTCAAGCAAAATGAGGAACCGATATGCAGCTGTGGCTCTTGTGCAACAATAAGAAAACCTGTCTGGAATGGTGTCCTAACATGGAAAGAAATGCAGATGTTTTCTCAATGACCCAGCTGAAGTAACATCGTTTCTATCACACACAGGATAATATTCCTACAATATTGACATGTATACAAACCATTTGAAACCTTTCTGGCCTGGAGCACAAGAATCTTTAGTCCTCTTAAAAGAGGCTCATATCTAAGTTTTCTTGCCTTTACCACTCATTGTAATCTGTCCTGATCATTACTATCATTTAATAATTGAGTGGTTAAATAATTACATCGCCTGTGACAGCTTCAGGTTTAGTGATCACACAACACTTTATATCACTGGATTTTTAAAGGATTCAAAAGGCATTCACCATACTTACAGTGAGTTATTTATGTGATTGGTATTTTACCCATTTTATGTCATTCTATGGCCACACATAATATCTTAAATGTTCTGACTTATGAAAAATGAGGATCAAATGTTCAAAGGAAATTCAAGGTTTAATGCGCAAAAGGAAATCAGAGAATGAAATTGTAATTACACAAATACTAAATTTTACAGCATGCTTGGATGTGTGACATTAGATGTGGCAAAATAAGATATTCTTGGAGACAAAGATTAACCACAATAACCAATGTTATGTCAATATTTACTACTATATTAGTGAAGTTCTGAATGTTAGAACATACAAACTACATCTTGAAAAAGTAGAGACAAGACCTTTCAAGCTTTGAGGAAAGATGTAGGTGCCTTCCTTTCCCAAGATCATTTTGAGAACCCATCCAATTGATTTCTCTTCCAAACTTAGGTTCCTTCCATGTGGAGCAATTCCACGGGGTTTCCTGTAACTTCTTTGTATCCTCCACTAGCGAAGGTCCCACAAACACCCTAGTAACCCATTACAATGTTTAACTGTTTTCACACATGCAGAGATTTTGCTTATGCCTAGCTACTCTCTTACTGGTAAGATAAACAGAAAAGGACATGCATGGATAAATACAGCTTCCTTCACTGTGAAAATGCCACATTTCTGAAAACCAAAACAAAGGGAACAGCAAGGTACATGAAAGAAATTAACCATTTTTTAAGTTCCCACAAGAGGGAGGAGATTGAAAGTGACATGGAAAATTGTGGGTTTGGAAAAGGAAAATCTCAAATGTGGGCACCATGTTTTTCTTTCTGTGCCTGTATTTCCATTGCCACCTTTTGATGATTTATATTAGAAATTCTTCTTTTGCTATCCAGTTTTACATAACTTGGCACTAGTCCCTCTCCTCTTTTTTTCTAGAGGAAACGTTGTTCTTCCAGAGGGCAAGAAGAAGCCAAACACCATAGTCAACCCACACAATGAATCAAATTAAGAAAGTATTACAGTTTGCACAAGAACTCAGTAGGATGCCAATCTGCAGTTCTGCTGTAGTGCAAATAGTAATATATAAGTAAACAAACTCTGAAAAATAAGTTGAAAAAAAATTAGAAGACCATGTATCCTTTTTTTTTGTTTCTATTTTTAGTGTGAATGACCAAGACAATATATAGTGTCTTTATGTCTGTTAGAGTGTTGATTAATGAAATCCCGTATCTTGTCTGGTCTTAGAAGGAATAAAAATTCCTTCTTTGTTACATTAATTATGTCTTCACTAAAGTAATTAACCTTTAATATCTATTTCCCTGCTTTTTCTAGGGAGTGAGATTCAGATCCTTCTTCTATTCCTCATTTGAGCTCTACTGAGTGTTCTTCTCTGATTTTCTTCTCTCCTAAAACCAGCTTAGCAAGTTCCACAGGAAATCAACACACAATATGAAGATAAAATGGCACTTCTGTTCCTCTACTTGACCTTCTCAGCCCTCTGAGAAGTGTCTCTTCTGGAGTCATTGCTTTGCTTTCTGCTCATTGTTATTACAGTCCTCTTGCTTAAAATCAGCCAGCTATGTCATGCTGGTGGTACATGGCCTCATCACCAGATCACAGAGTTGTTGCAGGACAGATGTTGCACCTGTCACTGCACTGTGTTTAGAACTGCCCTGGACTCCCAGTGCTCCCAGTGCTGGGGAGACTGGAGGTAGTGCAGGTTGCCCCACCCCCAGCACTGAAACCTGTAATACGTAGCAGGTATGGGAGGAGAGGGCACATGCATTTCCATCTCTGTTCACAGCTCGTTTTGTCTAGGCAGTGGCCAGATCCAGCAGTCTGACAGAGACTCCATGGCTCTGGACCCAAATGGCAGCAAGGTTGAGCATACATTCCCAATAGGCGCACAGATAAGCATACATATATGATAGACGTGCACATATATATACATATATACATACATGCATGTATATGCACAGCCATACACATAGATTAACATAAGCAGATATAGCACTCACACAAACAGGACCAATGTTCTCAGCCTGCTTCCCCCTCTTGCTGTGAAGGATGGATGTATGTTAGTGGGGGTCATATGTACAGATACATACATATTAGGCTGATTCCTCCAACAGCTGGGCAGATATTCAGTCTCCTCAGTAGATGTCCCTGGGCCTCACCATTTTACTTTTAAACTAGTCCTGTTTATCCACTCATCCCTCTATTTTCCTGCACTTTTTTCTCCCTTCCCCCACCTCTGGCTCCTCCCCAAAACATCCCATAATAAGCCATGTGTAATTACAAACCCTTCTTCACCTGCATCCCCAATTGTGTCCCCTAACCCTGGCATTGGACCCCCCCAGGTATGAGAAGTACTCCCAAGAGCTGCTGCTGGTGACACCCCAGCACAAGTGTCCCCCTACTTGTGGAGTTGGGGATCTCCTGAGACAGCCCCGGGGACCACAGCAGGGGTTCATTCCCATGACTGAGTTACTGGGGTGCCTCTTCCTGCCGCAGTGCCTCTGGGCTCCTTTCTCAATGTGGAGATGAGACTTTTGTCACATAACCTAATACCATCTTAGGCTCTGAGTTTTGGTTGGAGTGTATTCAAAAGTTATTCAAACCTTTTCCTCTGACTTGAATGAGTCTTTAAGCTGTTACTTAAAAATGTGAAGACAAAAGTGCCTCATGTACTGGAATTACCATGTAAGGTAAGTTTCAACCTAAAGGGTAATTTTGCATTCAAGTAAGTGTGTAATAGAAGCCTCAGCTAGGCAAAATATCACAAATGTAACTGTAATGCTGGGGGACTATTAACCAAGAGTGGCATGGCTCGCCTGCTGTAACAGTACGCTGCTTATCACTGTGTTGGAGTGGGAGTATAACGGTAAGGAAAAGTAATTGAATAAACACAATCTAATCAAATCGCTGAGCTACAATTATAGGTTTCTACAATCTTTGTGATGTATTTCAAAATATGATGATTTCATATTTATTTATTTATTTATTTATTTATTCTTATAGAGAACTGTAATAAAACCTGTGGAAATAAAAAATATATTAAGTTGGGAAATTTTATTGTACTTACAAAAGAGGAAAAAATATTGTAAAATAAACACATGATCCAGGAAAAGCAGTTGATGTGATATTGATTTAAAATTCAGATAACATTATTTGAAAAAACTTATAATCTAGAAAATATTCATACACTTTTGGATTGTTTTTTTTGCAGTCTTTATCAAACTCACTTTGAAAGGTCATTCTCAGTCATCCATACTGAAAGAAAAATAAAGGGAAAAATGGAAATAGGGCTGTAGAAAAGCCTGTGTCTGGAACTACAGCTGGCTGGCAATGAAAAGAAAAATAATTCACTTGCATCATAATGAAATTCACATGCATTCCTGTACTATGCTGAGGTGCACAGGTTGACAGAACAGGATTCATGCCTTACAAGACTAGTTGGAAACTTACTGCAAATCAGAGAATCACAGAATCATTAAAGTTGG
>NW_010549708.1:0-45912 GCF_000687285.1 Phaethon lepturus
GCCGACTGGCTTCAAATCCTGCGTTCTCAGGCTCTTTCTGAACGGGCACTGGTCACAAAGTATTCTTTCCGATTTTTAAAGATATTTTAAATATTGTTTTACATTTATTGGAAAAAATAAATTCTCCTCTTTAAAATTTCCACAGGAAATAAAAATCTGATCCATAAATGCTTGCAGTAAACAGCCTTCCTGGATTAAATGACCATACTTTAAAGCGTTACCTGCAAAGGGGCTTCCTCTGAAGCTTGTGCGTTCAGTGTTTAAGCTATGGCTGTGTTCGCGAGGGGCCTTGAAGGCGTTTTGAAATCCTGCGAATTAACCGCAGCTGGTGGGGAGGAGAGGTGCTGAACTGCGACACGCCTTCAAAATGGGAATTTAAACGTGCTCTCCCTCTTCTTCTGATGCAACCGCTTCCAGTTCTGGTTGATTGCTGTGATTTTTATTTCTTGCGTTTAACGTGTTGTATCAGCTGTTCATTAGCCAGAGGCCAAAAATTTTTGGAGGGACTCTGAAGACTTGGAAGTAAATCTTTATGCTCCATTAATACATGTTTGTTTGACATTCCTGTCTCAGAGGAGATTTTGAATGCGTTTGTGTGGTTTTTGGGTGTTTATCTAGATGACACTAAAGCAAATAAAACTACTCATTTCCCTGTCACCAATGATAATGCAGTTGAATTACACAAATACATATGCTTATGAAGCAGAAGAGTGGAAGTCAACAGGGAAAGAAAATAAGCCGTTTCCTTCCCACTTTTGTCCCACAGATGAAAGATATAAAACTGTAACTCGACCAGCTCCAAGCCAGGCAGCATAATAAAAATGTGACAAGCAGCATGGCGGGAAGGGACATGGTGGCTGTAGAGGTGAGGGAGGGAGGAGGAATCCCTGTTGCCATGCTTCTGCCTCTTCCCATATGTCAGAGAAAAGCACTTGCCTGCCTGATGTAAGGTGACCCACTTTGATCATGGAGCAGAAAAAAGTCCTCTCTAATTCCTAGCCCCAGCATGAGGATGCGATGTTTGTTCATTATCCATTTTTAATTTAATTTTCTGTCAAGCTGATTTATATATAGCTGTTTGCTACATAGAACAACTTTTTTTTTACTGTGATATTGATATAACCTATATTTTGGTAGGTTAAAATGTAGTCTCTGTTAAAATGGAATAATTAATTTTCTTTTAAGACTGAAACTCCAATTTCCTGTGCAATAGACATTTACTGCTTACAGGAAAACAACATTAAAGTACGTCACTTAAACATCTAACTCTGCAATACTCAATCACAGAGGTACAGTCTGGAAATACTTTCTTTATTGTATTCCTCTTTTATTATCTTCCTTCCTTTGGGAAGAGGCATATAGCTTTGTAAAAGCAATATTAATGTAGAAAGAGAATCTGTTCGTCATACAATCTCTACTAGTTGGTTTTCCGGTATCTTTTCAAACACTGTTGAATACATCTCCAAAGTGACCAATAAAAAGGAAATCTCATGTTAGAAGAGTTAAAGTTGTTTCAGGTAATATGTTTCTAGCTCCAGTCTAGAGAAGACTTGGAACAGTTAGTGGTATTAGTCATCTCCTGTTTGGTAGAGCATGCACTAGTCACAAAGAATTCTTTCTGATTTTTTAAAATATTTTAAATATTGTTTTATGTTTATTGGAAAAAAAAAGATTTCTCTTCTTTAAAATTTCCACAAAAAATAAAAATCCGATCCATAAATGATTGCATTAAACAGCCCTCCTGGATTAAATGATCATATCTTAATTTGCTATATACTATTATTACTCTTAATACTGTCATTGGAAAAAATGGAAAGAATGTTAAAAATCTTCTCTGCTTCGTTTAAGGAACACAAACCAATTAGAACTGATGTAAAATACCAGTTGGATTTTTTTAAAGTATGATTCTAGGTCTTTTCAGGTCTCCTGATTAAAAAGGAGGAGAGGCATATGATACAGTCTCTTTATTACTACCTTTGATTTGATTTTGACATCTAAAATTGACGTCTAAGACTCTTCTAGTCAGTTCAATTTTGTGCATTTAAAACAATGATTAAGTTGTTCAGGGCATGTGTAACCATGCAAAATATTAAAAACGGACTCAGGAACTTCAATCAAGAGTATCAAAAGATAGTTACTTAAATATTTTAATAATAATAATTATAAAGAATATACAAGAAATTCCAATTATTTTAAAATACCTATAGATTAGAAATATGATATAAAGTGTGATCAGAAAAGTAAATAAAATACAGGAATACATCTTTCAAATGCTATTCCAGCATTAATAGACTTTAAAATGAGGAGATACCTTGAAAGACAGAATCAGACAATTCACCCCAAATAGCAGTCAGTCAATCGGTTACTCTGAAAATCTGCACTAGTTAGTTGTATTGCAACTTTATTCACACTTCAAAGCCTTTAACAGTAGTTCCAGTATTATCATCCTCCTAATCATGGTGGAGGGACTCTGCAGAGGTATTTTCTCATCACGTTCAGCAGATCACTAGCAGCACAAAGGCGACTCAGTCTAAATTGTGTGCAAATAAATATTTCTCATGCTTGCTGTCTGGTTTTGCTTCTGAGCCACATTGCTCCTTGCAACCTGTAGAACTCACTGTATGGCCAGAGTTTCTCTCTAAATTCATGTTAGAGCACTGTTTTTTCCTCAGCCAATGTCAAAGCATGGGTTGCCCTGAGGGTCTGTTTCTAGAGAAATTGCAAGTTATTGCAGCGGTGGCAACATTGACCCAAGGACCATCTTTGTTTCTTTTCTTCCTTTTTAATTCTTAGTTATAGAGAAATAGCCAATTCACCTGAGGGCTAGATCCCCTTAAAGAATTCAAGGTGATCTTAAGTGGGGAAAAGGGAAGAAATACGATTCTGAAATGTGAAATCTGGATGTTTGCTTTTGCTGCTTGATAGCACTGTTGTGGGGTTTTTTTTTATTGGACTGTATTCTTCAGTATAGTGTGCATCTACGGCATCAGTCAAAATCAAAATATTATTAAAAGTTCCTCCCTCAGACACTGTCCGTGTATCTGGCAGTGTCATGGCAGTTGGACGAGAAAAAGAATGAGAGGAAATATAAAGTGGCGTGATGGGCACTAGCCGTGGCTTGCCAAGGTCTGAGACTTGTTTCTTTTTCTGTTTGCTGGTGTTTAGCTACATCTCCATAGATGAAACACTTCAGAGTCTGGAGGCCCATTCCTTCAGCAGTTTAAGTAAAGTCACTCATATGTAAGTAGTGTAATTAAATAAATGAATACAGTAATAAAATAAATATAGGGATGTGTGGAAATAACATACGTGTTGATGTCTGAGTTGTCATTCTTGTCTCCTTTGTAGCTAAATATTCCTTTTCTCATTTCCTTTCTCCGTAACGTAGAGCCAGTCTCTTTTTTGACTTGTGCTCTTTTCCTTACATCTTTTCTGTTCCCTTGCTCTTCTGTATCCTCCCATAGAAGTGTAAGAAAGTGTAGTGAAAAATATGTGGGACTGCATTATGAGCTTGATGGCAAGTTGAAATAAACCGGCAACTAAGAATTACTCCTGTCAAATTACTGAAGGTAAGTGTAAAACAGTAATATAAGCACCAGAAATAAAATCAGAAGGGCCAAAGCACAGAGCAAAATGGCACTAGCTGGAGACCTGAAGAATAAGAAGTAATCGTCCTGGAAGTGCACTAGTAAAATGAAGAGTGTTTATCTGGTTATTGAACGGAATGGGAATGTTATGGACAAAGGCTTCTGGGAATTGTTTTTATACCTTCTTGTTCTGACCAGTCCTCACCAAATGATGCACTAGGGCAGTTACACAAGTGGTAGGATACCTGGGTCCAGGGAGTTCCTGTCATTCATCAGTACCCCGACAAAATGAGGAGGTAATATATCGAATAGAGCTTCATAGGATCCATCCTGCATCTGGAACTCTTCCATGTTTCCATTACTGGTCCAAATGAGAGAATGGAAACCGTGCCAGCACCGTAAAGCTCAGATGAGTTGCAGTTTAGCGTATTTCAGAGAAGACTTGTGTTTGCAGAGGTTCCATGGGAGAGCACTGTCAGTCATTGTGGATCCAGAAAACATTGTCAGGGAGGAAAGACTTTTGTGTCCAGAAAGAAAACGTGCCAGAGGCAGATATATCTTTTAAGGTTGTCGCAAGGGGTGAAAGCCACCAACCCATTTTCCACACTGGTATTTGACAAAGAAAAAGTAACAATAACCTGAAATTAGATTAGGCAAGATTCATGTTAGACCCTAGGAAATGTTTTCATATGGCTGGCATGAGTAAACACCAGAATCGTTTTCCTGGGGAGGTTGTCACTGGAGGCCTTTAAGGCTGTGTAATCAGAAACTCCATAGGTCTATTTAATCTTCACTCAGAGGAAGACATTGGGCGAGATGATGCCTTAACACTGCTCTTTTTTCTATATTTTTTTTCCCTTTTACTTTACACAGTGTGAAATAGAAAGGTTAATAAAAAATAAAGGAGATAATATTGTTACTGTTGCTGTAGATAGAGAGCAACTAATGCTGGAAAGTGGAAGTGCCTCCCCCAAGAGTACCTGACAGGCAGAGCTAGAAGTAGAGCCCAGGATCCTGAGACCTAGTTCAGTCCAATAACATGCTCCTGTAATATTCCTGAAAGAGTTTCACGGGAAGGGTTTGGTGTGATAACAGTACTTATCTTTATAATGCCATTCCCTCTTCTGTAGACGTTTTTTCCAGGCCTGTTGCCTTCATGTTCTCTCTTCCTCTTTCACAGTTGTTGTGTCTTTAGGATTTCTTGTTTAACACAAATGGACATTTAATGAAACATCTACTGGCGGCACATCTTACAGGCAATGAATAGCACATTTGGCACTATGCACTCCAAGTGCCCAGGTGGTACTTCTTTTGTGATTCACCTTGTCAGAAGCGAAAGACAAAATGCTTTTGGGCCATCGCATTTCATTGCAGGATTCTTCCATGCAATATGCAGTGTAGTACTTTGTCTGTTTTAAATTATATGGATACAAAGACTTCTTGAGGATGGCTTGAGGGAAAAGGAGGGAGCTAGCTGGCTAGATAGCTGTTTTCTATTGTTTCCGTATTAGATTCAAAGCGGAGAACAGACTAGAAAAATCTCCCTCAGGATCTTAATTCATAACACAAAACTGATCTCCTTCAAAGGGTAACATAATGTAGGTCTTTGAATACAAAGAACTCTTCTACAAAATGCACACTTTTAAAGGCGTGACTAGTTGGAAGGCTTGGTGGATGGAGACCTGGTGTTGGCAGCGCCTCCCAAGGCACTCGTTCTTGTGACGTGCTCTGTAGCACTGTCTCATTTGCATTGCTTTCTACTACCTAAAGGCTGGCGAGCAATGTGAGCAGAAGCTTTTTCTCTTCTCCTCTTCCAGTCTCTAACCACCCCCAAAGCACATTGATATCCCTGCCTGGGAGGACAGCCAGTGCCCCGCGCCGTAAGCTCGCCTCTCTCACGGCTCCCCTGAGCTCGGGCCAGAGCACACCAGCGAGGTCCAGAATTGCCGCATACCACACCCGCACCAGATCCCGGGCCTGGATGCGCTGCCCGTGACCGGGAAGCTGCAGGCCCAGGCAGGAGTCAGAAGAGCTCACAGGCACCTACAGCCACGTCGCCTACGGCACAGGCTGCGGGGAGGGCACCGCGGGGAGGAGGTTTCCTGATCTGCTATACAAGAGTTATGGTAATGTGGGACCCCGTATATTTCTCACAAGGCACTACCAAAAAAGAAATTGCACACAGACATATAAGATTTTTTTTTTTCTTTTTTTTTCCCTGTGCAAGAGCCAAAACTACTACCCCGGACAAGACACCAGAACTCTACTCACAGAAGCTATAGGCAACCCCCAAACGCTTGCGGATAGCTCACAAAGAAGGGCTACCTCTACCACTCAAAAGTACTTACCAGGTTTTTAAAATCAGTTTGGAAGTAAGGCATATGTATGATTTAATTAGGGAATATCCAGGCATCTGGCAAATTAGGCAGCTGCATATAAGCTGTAAAAGAAAGCGATTTATAAATTTGACCGTTTTTCTGCATTGCTCCCATAACTCTGATCCATTAACACTTATCGTTGTTGGGTTTCATTTACTTTCCAAATAACAAGATTATTCGTGGATAAATGTATATATTGTGCTATGCATTTGTTTAATGTTTTCCACTTGCATAGTATTTTCAAAGTATTCTTGCTAAAATAATACTGGGTAAAGATTATAGGGTAAAGGAGGTTGAAGTTACTCTAAAAAGAAAGTCTTTTCACAGAGTTTCATTTTCCCAGGTTGTATTTCATGGACTTTTCATAAAGTGCAGTTTTATGTAAATAATCTTTTTACCCTAATTTAAACTTATACACACAGTTTCATTTTAAATACATTTGTTTTTAAACATAAGAACTTCTTAAGGGAAAATCTAGTGTTTGTGGAAGGGAGGAACTAATTGCTTTGGCCTGAGCCAAGTGTCATGTGAATAGGCGTCCTGTGTTCGTCATCATCCCTGTCTGCCAAGCCTGTTAGTGTGCTTCAGCTTTGATCCTCAGTGCTCCATTTTCTTGGTCCTTATTCAGTTCATGTGCCTGTGTCCTGACCTTCTGTTCCTTCCAGACCTCAGCTCTCTTTAAGCACAGGTCATATTTTTGTGAACCTATGCCTGTCAAAGGCTGAGCACCTTCTGTAAGCTAAGAATACTGATCACCTGCTGTATTTTAACAGGCCAGATCTCATTTTACTTGTAGTTAATGGCCAAATTCCCACTCTATGAAGATGAAAATCAGGGCCAAGACTTTGTGGGGTTTTTTTTTCCCCAATTGTGTTAAATTGGTCTCACAATGGTTTCTTGTTCCTTCTTTGTGTCTTTACCTTTTGAAAGTATGTCTGAGAGAAAAACTTAACATGCTAACAAATTCAGAACTGTTTCTCCCATACAATGGCATAGGTATTTATTTTTTCTAGAGATAATTGTGAAAGTGTCTGATTAGCAGTCAATGTCTCTGTGTAGTTGTCTTCCTAGTAGAGCTGTGGCTTGGTAGCATTACACTAAATAAAAAGCTTTTATAATTAGGTCATTGTTTCTCAGCAAATCATTTCTGTGGAAGGAACCCCATAAAAATCCACTCTTTCTTTTCCTCTTCTCTATGTCTCTGTTCAGTCTCTCTGATCTGTCCCTACTCCCTTTGTCTCCTCACTCCAAAAGCTCTCTCCTCTTACACAACCACATTAAAAGTCCTCTCAGCATTTGGGAACAGCGCCAAACGTTATGGTTCAAGTGGTTTGCCCTTGTATATGCGACATCATTTGTAGAGCTGGTGGGGGACTGCTGTCCATCTCTGTGGTGAGCTGGAGCCAAGAGCCAAGGCTGCACTTCGCTTCTTGGACAGCTCGTGGACCCAAGTGGTGAGATACGGTGCTGCAGAAAGGAGAGGTGATTTGATGGAACTATCTGAGAAGCAACTGTAGAGGGAGACTGAAGAGATTTGGGAGGACTGCTGTATACCTGCAGTGAATTTCAGGGCACTGGGACAAGTGCTGTGCAGAATAATCTTGTTAAAAGCTGCAGTCTGGAGGTAAGGAATAGACTGTTGGGAGCCCAAGCCAGTTTTCTGGTGCTAGATGTGCAAAGGCTTGACAGGTACATGCACATGAAATAACATGGATAGTTTGGCTATAGGGGGCGAATAAAACGTGGAAGTATATATATACAAGTGAGAAAAGCCAAGGAAGCTATAGGCAAAGTAAGTCTAAGGAAGTTGCGAGGGCTCCCAAGTCAATACAAGAAAAAAAAAAAAAAAGGCTGATTTACAGAATCATAGAACCATTAAGGTTGGAAAAGACCTTCAAGATCATCAAGTCCAACCATCAACCCAACACACCACAATGCCCACTAAACCATGTCCCAAAGTGCCACATCTACCCATCTTTTGAACACTTCCAGTGACGGTGACTCCACCACCTCCCTGGGCAGCCTGTTCCAATGCTTGACCACTCTCTCCGTAAAGAAATTTTTCCTAATATCTAATCTAAACCTCCCCTGGTGCAACTTGAGGCCATTTCCTCACATCCTATCGCATGTTACGATGGAGAAGAGACCAACACCCACCTCGCCACAACCCCCTTTTAGGTAGTTGTAGAGAGTGATAAAGTCTCCTCTCAGCCTCCTCTTCTCCAGACTGAACAACCCCAGTTCCCTCAACCACTCCTTATAAGACTTGTGCTTCAGACCCCTCACCAGCTTCGTTGCTCTTCTTTGGACACGCTTGAGCACCTCAGCATCCTTCTTGTAGTGAGGGTCAGAACTGCTGACATGGATATTCTTAGTCTTCGTAGGTATCTCAGCATAACATGATTACATTGAGACTCTATGGCCAGATCTGCAATTTCTGGATACTGGTCTTGACCAAACTCAAGGATGAGTCAATATTGCAAGGCGGGTATGAAAGACATGTCTGTTAAATTAAATTTAGAAGCCACTTAAATGTGTAAATGTTTGTGCTTTTCTATTGTTACTAAATTCATATAGGATGTTAAGTAGATTATTAATCTTTGTAGAAGTTATCTGCTGAGCTTATGTCTAATTAATTAATTCATTAGACTAATATTTGAATAGTTCTTACCAGTTTCATTTTTAGATTCATTTGGATTTGGAACTAAATATTTATATCCTTGTAACTGAACATAAGTTCACAGTCATTTGTAAGTCTTGACACGGGACTTTATATTATGAAGTGTCTTTCTCTGCACTTCTGTTCTTGAAGTTTTAAAGTTTTTAAAATATTTTCTTTAAAAAGCAAAAGTGAGTTGCTGTTCAAGGACAGTCAGGTTTGATTGTGAACCTAGTACATTTTTAATTACTAGTTTGAGTGCCAGAAATAAAATTTAAAACCTTGATTTTTTTTAAAGCACAAATAAGCCAATTCTTAATTGTTCTATGTACTTTTAAAAATAAAGCAGAAGCTGAATAGTTTGTAAAGTAACTTTGAATAATTTTGTTAATATTCCACAAATAATTCTGTTATCTTGTGGGTAGGAAGCAGCATCCTTCTTTCTTATGAGCATCTCTAAGCAATTTTAGTTAGGACTGCAAAGTGACATGTTTGTTCGGGGCACCTTTTGCCTCTCTGCATCAATGGTCAACAAAGATGCCTGTTGACCGTCTTAGGTTTTTTTATATCTTTAAAGCTTTAAAGCACTGCATTCCCAAAAGGACTCAGAATTGTTACATTGCTGTTGGATGCAGAATTTAAGCACTGTGTGCTAAGATTAAGTTGTATTTATAGACTGTGTCAAAGTTCCATTTCAAAAGTCACTTAAAATCAGCTCTTATAGACACTTAGATACCTGGGAACTAGCCTACTAGACTTTTTTAAGTATGCTCTTTGAATTTATCTGCATTTTAGGCAGCTAAAACTACCAAACGTTTTCCTAGAGCTGCTTTTCACAGGAACCTTAACTTTCTAAATCAGTGGGTTTCAATCTTTTCAATTCATCAATTCAGAAAAACTTACTGATAAAAGTGCAAACCTTGCCTAGTGAATCTACCGATAATCAACTTGCGTTTCTTTGGTTTTGGGATCCTTTGGAAGTAATCTTTACCCCACAGCAGTCTTTTGATTACAAGTTGAAAATTACAACCATATAACATTAGGCACTATATTACTCATGACTGATTAATGTAAAGGAGATTGTGAAATCCAATTTGTGTATCAGTATCCCGTTAACTGATGAGATCAGAACTATTCAAATAGCTTTTCTCCTTATGGGCTTAGCTTCATAGGGTCCAATATTGATGGAGCTATAGATCTCCTTTAAATCTGTTATTTTAGGGGGCAATTCCTTCTAGTACTCAGAGATTAATGATGTTTGAACGTGCAAAACAAGGACAGCAGCACAGTTCATGAATGGAACTGAATTTGAAGATCTTTCTCTTTTTCACGCATATGAAATGAGAGGCCAGTCAATTCATGCCAGTCAAGTGCAAGAGGCACATTTGACTGGACTAGAAGTAGGGAAAATTGGATTTTTCTACTGATTTTTTTCTTAGGCATAGCATTCACTTTTTACCTTTCTTTACCTCTCATCCTCTTTTCTCATCTATTTTCACTAGAGACTCCTAGGCAACTGGCTGTCTTCTGTTGATTTCTGTAGTGCCTACCACGATGGGCCCTTTTCTTCCTTTTGGGCTTTAATAAACGTCTGTAATACAAAGTATAGGATGAAATGCAAATATAAATACAGTATATATTAAAGCATACTTATTTCCTAATCCCAGCATTACCAATTTAAGGAAATCGAACAGCAGGGACATAAACCTCTCCCCAGCATTCAGTTGAATCATATTGATTTCCTCATTCACATTATTTAAGTTTTTCTCCGATTACTGTGCTAAATGTCTCATCTGGCGGTTTTAAATCTTTTTTTCCCAGATTAATTAGTTTTTCATTTGCCTTTGTTAAACAGCACATGCCCTCTCATGGGCCAGTTAGTTACTTAGTAAATCAAAATCCTATTGAACCTCACTGCATTATTTTGTGCTTCCAATTTTAGTACTTTAGTGCAGATTTCGAATTCTTACTTTCAGTACCCTCATCCAAATCATTTACGCAGAATACTATGAATAGCAACAAGCCAAAACCTGATGATGCTGTGGTACTCCGATGCGTTATCCATTTCCAGGCTGAAGGTTGTTCTGAAGACTGTCGTTCCCTGGAATATGTTTGTTCCACAACAAAGGAATATCTGGCCAGGAAGCTCGTGATTCCAGCATTTTAAATGTAGTCAGTGATGGGAAAAAAAGTCAGTTATAGTTTATGGAGCAAATTCCACTGTTGGGAGTGTGATAGCTACGTAACTAATAAAATAATTTGAGGGAAGCAGGAGACTGACACTGACATTTCTTCTACATACAGAAACAGTAGTGTTCAAAGTAGCTAAGAGACATGAGGACAGTTTGAATACAGCACTGTAATAGCAGTAGTATAGCTATTAATTACATCAGTTTAACACACAAGTAAAAGGTAAATCCTCACCTCACTGACATGTTGGAGTAAACAGAGTAAAAACTGAAGACTTGAAAGATGGAGCAGAACTGTTTTATCAGTACAACAGTATACAGAGAGGCTGTATCTACATACTGATTTATCTACTATTTTATGTCTCTCTTCCCAGCTTTATTTCTCAGAAAACTTGTCTGGGTTGATTTTATTCTGTAAAATTATTCCAGTGGCAGAGATATCCTTAAAACCCAACTTCCTGATACCTCTATTGTGTAGGTTAGTTGGCACTGTTAGGGCATGGTAAATTAAAGACTACTTGTTTCTGCCCATTGAGTCTCTGCCCAGTAGCATCACTTCTTGGACTGAATTAAGACCAAAACATCACCAACACAACCTGCACCACCATGCCATCTATACCTGTCATCTTCATCAAATTTCTCGATATAAGTAGCAAGAACTGCTTCCCTCAGCCCACCGCTCCACAGCTAATCTCAGGAGGAAGACTGGCACCATTATTTCTACATGGTTTCTACATTAACAAAGGCTGAGAGTTGTTCCAGCAGAGTTATAAGACCAGTGTCCAGAGCTGGTTTAAGGTAAAGAAATAGAAGCAAACAGGCAAAAAGGGTTATCCCCTTCTGGAGACAGTAAAGAGGCCAGGAAAGGAAAAGTGTGTATGGGATGGGGGCAGGTATGGGTGGGATTTTTCATGAGAGATGAAAATTCGGTAGGTTTACTGAGTCTAGACGGGGAATTTTGGCACAGTCTGATTGGTGCGGCCAGACTGCTGACTGTCGCTATGGGCAGAAAAGAAAGAAACCTGCTGAAAAAGAGAGGAATGAGAAAGATTGGGGAAAATTGCATTAAGGGCAGAGAGAAATATTTCAGAAAAATGAAGTAGAGTCCTGATGCCAGGAAATGATCATGATGGCTGGAGGGGCAGCAGCCCCACCAACACACCTACAGAAAGCACCCAGCACAGCCATAGCCATGATCAGTGTCAGGCTGGTGCTTCAACATGTGCAGTCTAAAAAGTCATCTGCAGATCAAGCCATCACCTGGGTAGAAGTATTTAAAGACATAACTGTGGACAGAAGATGTAAGGAATGAAGTCTATGTTACATTTTGCATTACTATAAAGCAAAGAGACACACCATCCTCTATACTGCTGGACATGGCTATATAGTGAACAGTGTGTCCATTGCACGTCTCAGAATGGAGTTAATTGAAGTGACCTGAGCCGTCTTTTGGATCTACTGATGAGTTCCATAAAAGAGACAGGCAAAATAATACAAAATACTGTTAGAGACATGAGGGAAGTAACCAAAAAAAGATGACATAAAATTATAAGCTCAATAGCTGGTTGTAAATTGATAGGATTATTATACAAAAACACTGAAAGTTTTGCTTAACTTTTCTTCTTTTTACTCAATTTTGCAGGCATGAAACACATGTTCAAAGCAATAGCCATTACCACAGGCTATTGCTTTGATTTTAGGATCACGCAGACAAAGGATCCATAATCAAACCCCAGGTGCTTCCTCCCCCCTTGGTTAAACTAGCCAGTCTCCAGGACCACGTCTATCCAGGTGATAATTCATCCCTGTAAGATTGCTCAGAATGCAGAGTGGTCTTGACCTAGTGGAGGCCAGTACAAAAGCTCATTGTGGGAATTAGGTCCCAGAAATTTCATGTTAACATTGCTGATTTCCGTTACGATCAATAATTAAATATTAGTGATCAATGTGGTAATGTTCCTCCCTTTTTACAGTGAAATTCGAAATCTTAGAAACTTGGATTACATAGATCCAGATGCCTTTATGAACCTCCCACTCTTGAAATACCTGTAAGTATTTAGCATCTGTAACAAGTTGGCATTTAAGCCTCCCAGGTGACTCTTTACATTATAGCCGTTTTGTTTCTTTGCATTTCATTTCGGAACCGATTGCAATGCTTTTCCTTGTTGATTTCTTTTAATGACAGAAAGCCAGCTAGGGTATGGGTCAGAAATTTGACTACTTTTGCAAGAAAGGAAAACATGTTCACAAATTCATCAGTAATGTTGCCATTCCTCTTATCCATTAAATGTCTGGAATACACTAACGTTTCCTTGGCAAAATTCCACAGCTAGCTTTCTTCTTATGATAAGTGCTGTCTTACTATATTGTTGTAGGGAGAAGTGGGAAGAAGGGACACAAGAGAAATAAATATACACATCTTTTATATTTACTAGATGTTTACACAGGGCTTTAAAGCATACCTGTCAGCTAAATGTGACAAGCCCCTCTATAGACACGTGAATTCATATGACCTCTATGGCAGAAAGAAATCCTGAAGAATCCTCTGTATTCCCATGAAGTTTCTAAAGAGCAGCGCAGAGTAACCAAACCATGAAATTCCAGAATTATAGCATAAGAAAGAGATATGAGAAAGAGAATAACTTCTGTGATTTTGCGTAATGTTTGGAAGACTCTAGAAAGGGCTGTGTGTGTGTGTGTGTGTGGTGGGAGCAGCAGTGAAGAGGAAAGATTTTTCCAGATTTTGTCCTATAGACCTGTAAGCAATAAAAAGAAAGTAGTCAAAATAATTTCATTTCAGGAGAATAGTTTTAAAAATTGAGAACTATGTTTTCTTAAGTTATTGCCACTCTACAGGAGTTTAGAAATAAGGGGCATTAACTGCATTCACATTTGAAGACGGTTTCCCTTTTTAGTGCTATTTGAACAGCTCTTAGCCTCAATGAAAGAGGATTTGGGGTTCCAGACTATTGTCTGAAGCAGCCTTAATCTCTCAAGTGAATCCAGAGTTATAATTTTTTTCTCCATATCCACCTCACATGCTACTTCCCTCTGCAGATCTGCTTAGCTGTCTTATTATTCTGTGTTCCCAGTTTTTAGATTCTATAATGTATCATAAATCTGTTATTTTGATTTTTTAAATTGTTCTTGCATTCTTACATTTTGGACAGTTGATTATAAATTAATTGATTTACAATAGAGAGGCTGAAATAATCGTCCTGTGCTGTTGAATGCTTTAAATACATTGTTTGTTGTTGTTCAGTGATCCAGTACATGTAATTATCTGTTTCTTCTCTCTTTCAGTGGCATTTTTAATACTGGACTCAAAGCATTTCCAGACCTCACCAAAATCTACTCATCTGATGTGAACTTTTTACTGTAAGTATCTGTCCTCACAGGACTGCCATCCTCAGATCACAAGAAAACCTATAGTGAAGGTTTCTGTTTTGGAGAAAAATATCAAATAAGTCTGAGAAAGCACTTTTCCTCAAGTTATATTTCAATGATCATTAGTACCAAATCCAGAAAATGCCGGGTCACCTCGCACTATACATTTGCCCTGGATGAGAGACATGGACACAAAACCACCTTTCTCTTGAATTAGCCAAAGCACATGATATATAATTTCTACAAGTCTTTTGCTTTTATTTTGGTTTTGTAACGGCTGTGCAATACCTGAATTAGTCTGAAGTCAGAGTAGCGTGACACATCGGACCTGATCTGACATACAGCCTGCTAACATGAAGTCATCCTGTCAACATCCTTCTAAAAAAATTTGTGCTGGCATGCAAATATTGCACATTTTCTGATGCTACCCTTCACTGAGCTCCTGTATTGTTGAATCATAACCCCCATTGGTTATCTGCCTTCTTTCTTCTTATACCACCCTGAGCACAGAAAGCTCAAGAGCAGGAGAACTGGACAATCTTGAGAGCAATTGTTTATCATTACACCTTTAAAAAAGCTCAGTGTTGGCTGAGCCCATATTTTCAGGAAGATTTTGGTGAAGACTTAGTTTATCCAAAATACGCTGCTTCATACATTTAATGTTTTAATGAAAAAAACAGAAAAGAAGCTTAAAAAGAAAATTGCCAAAGCTGAGGAATAAAGTAGAGCTTTTAAGTTGCTAGACCGGGAGCACCTTGGTTTCATGACAGCCTGAGTAGTGAGGTCAGCTCAGGCTGGCACATCCTGTCTTCAAGGAAGAGGACTGCTCATCTCCCTTCTCATCCATTTTTCACAGTAGTTTAATGAGATGCATGCTTCTTTAGATTGACAGCACAAGCTTCTATGGGCACACACTTTGCCTAAATACCCTTGCCCAACCTTACCTGTAGCGTCACATTTCAAGTACAGGTCTATAGCCCCACTGAAGGAGCAAAGCACCAGGATTTACAATTGCCTATTTTTAAGCTCAACTTTTTAGGTGGAGCAATCTCTCATTAACTAAAGCCCTCAGCTGGAAGGAATTTTCCCACTAGTAAGCTCTGCTAATTTCTTTGGGTTTGTTCACATGAGGGGCTCCTACATAACACTAAGACCTTCTTCCTTTCTTACAAGTTAAGACCCATTTACATTAACTGATTTAAAGACAACCCCGTCCCCTGTTTTTTTTTTTAATATGGCTTGAAGCAAATTGCAGAGCAATTTCTTGGAGAAAGAGCATGGAAACATGAATGGGAGCAGAATCCTTTCAGAAGCAAAGTATCCTTTCAGAAACAAAGGGTTCTGCTGTAAAAAAAGCAGGTGTTTCTTGGTATTCAGAAAGCAATGATGACATCCATCTTTGTGCCCTAACCTGCAATTTAAGTTCAAATTCTGGGTTGTAATCGAGCTAAGGGGGAAGAGCAGCTCAGGTGAAGACTTGCAGACTGACACGAGGTAAAACTATCTGGGTTACTACTGAGTCCTAGAGAGGAGTTAGCAATCTTGTATTGTAGCAGTGTTTACCTGGAAGAGGCTTGACTGCTGGGCGGGCTAGGTAAGTATTATGAAACACTTAGAAGTATTATGCTAAAAGGTGACTTGCAAGGGCATGATTGATGGTTTACCCCAGGCATTGTTTCAGCGCTGCTAAGGGGTGTTCTTGGCCAAGAATGGTCAGTCCTCACTGCATTCATGGTCTGCCATTGGCAAGATGAACCTCAGGGCAATGCAGAAATGCTGGTTGTTTTGCTGAAGAGTCTAGACCTGTAGTGAGCAATGAGATCTTCCCTCCCAAGGATCTTCTGAGACTAGAGATAAACCTTGTGCTGACTCACACTCCATAACCTGGAGATGCTATGTCTCCCTTGGCTGTAGGCCTCTCAGATTGAAACCTGGGTCAGCCAGAGCTCTGAGTGGGGTGCACTTACATCTTGAGAGCTATTAGGGATTTCCTCAAAGACCAAAAGGGCTTTAGCTTAGATTAAGCTCTACTAGCTTGTAAGTTAAAAACTACACTTACTAAGTACAGAGGACCAAGAATTAAGTATTCCTATATTAAATAAGCTAGATGAAACAGAAGCAGTTTCTGAACAGAACAGACAACCATCTGTGTCCCTGCTTCCAACCGATTTGGTGACTTTCTAAGTGGCAGATAGCAAAGCATTATTTTACTTCTACCTTGAAAATTTTTTATAAAAGTCATTAACAAAAACCAAACGTGATTCTTAATCATCCCACATGTATCTTCTGGCCTTAGATATATCTAAACAAGTTATTCTACACATTTATTATCAAGGCAGAGAACAATTAATAATAAAACTGTTCTAGAGAAGCTCTGTTGGGCAGATGTTTGATTGTGATGTTTTGTCTCCTTTTTCAGTGAAATTGCAGATAATCCTTTCATTACTTCAGTGCCTGCAAATGCTTTCCATGGGCTCTGTAATGAATCTCTAACTCTGTAAGTTCTTCCAGTTTAAGTTACAAGGCAATTACCTCTCTCAAAAATATGGTAAAATGTTTAAAAAAAATAAAATCACCATAGGGGTAGTATCCATAATCTAGTCTGCATAAATCCTTTACTTTGACAGTGATTTGAATCAGGCCTGCTGCTTTTCTTTAAACTGGCTTGATCAAAGTGGATTTGCTTTTATATGACCCTAATGCCAGTGAATGGTTACACTGGAGAAACTCAAAGGGAAAACTTTGCAGAGTTCTCCTTCTCTAAAGCTACAGCATGGTTAGAACGGTGTCTAACGTTTTTGCAACGTAAGTGGCACACACCATGAAAACTAATGGGTGGCAAATGTCAGAAGAGTCATATCTGAAAGAAATTTGTTAAATAAAGTTCAGTTATCCAAGTCGTACTCGATGTGAGCCACAAGAAAGGGCTGAGGGGAGTAAAAATGACTGTAATGCGTTATGACCTGAACTAGAGGGAAGAGCACTGGAATTCAAAAGAATGAATTCTAAAAATTCAGGCAGGCCTGATAGCAAAACAGGTATGATTTTACTAGCTATTAGTTCCCTTAGCCTTCCTTAAGTAGTCCTAGCAGAATTTTGTTTCCTTGTTTTCAGTTTGAGAGTGGGAAAGCTATAGCAAAGTGTTTTAGTCTAGTTCTATCTTTGCTGTAAAAAGACGTAAAAGATGGCATAGATGGCACACCTGCCACATGGTATTCTTGATTCAGCTACACTCAAGAATACTGCTGGGCATTTGTTTGACCTTGCACTATAATTGCTGCTTCTTCAAGAGTTTAAAATTAAGCCATCCATGAATGTGTTGTTGCCAAGAAAAATGATACATAAGATGTTAGGTACTCAGGTATTGAAGCAACCCAAAATACACTAATTTTTTTTTTTTTTGCTTGCAGCAAACTCTACAATAATGGTTTTACCAGCATCCAAGGCCATGCTTTTAATGGGACAAATCTGGATGCTATGTAAGTAGCAGATCATTCCCTTCTTTCAGAAAAAAAAAATTAATAAATACTCTATGCTTGTTGGAGGCTCTCAAATACATATCTTATTCTAACTATTTTTAAGGAGAAAAGAGAGGACATTAATTTCATCCATAAAAATATTTTTCAGCAATAAAAACATCAGCACATAATGTCTTTTGCAGTGTGCTTTCATTTGGTATGTATATTTATAGCTCAGAAACAATGTCATGGCAGGTAATTCCAGTGTGAATTTTTTTCTGGTTTGAAGCTACAATAAAATTTCTTTTGATCAATAAATTACTACGACAATTTGGAAGATAATTATTCTGTTTTCTTTACAAAACAGTTTATTTTCAATGTAAGTATAGCACTGATAACGGTAGCAGCCCTTTCATAGAAATCTCTTATCTGCCAAGAGGCGAGTGGTGTAAGGTGTTGGAAACAATTCAGAGGAATCAGTCACTTGCACTAGGAATCAGAGATGGGCATCTCAAAAGCATGAAGCAACCATTTCAGTTTTCCCTCCACCTTCTTTTTCTAGCTTCTGGAAAACTAATAGTGCATTAATATCCTTTTTACACCATACCCAAAATCATCTGCCTCAAACAAGTCTCAATTCCAGAGGCTCCATTCACTTTGGCAGAGCTTACTCTGGTCCTACAGAGGCTTGACTGAAAGTCTGGCTGGCAATCTCATGAGTAAAGAGATTTCTTCATCGTGAGCTCTTAACCAGAAAGGCATGAGAAATAGATATGATTATTTTCAGTACTTTCTTTTAAATGGGGCTTGAATTCTATAAGAATTCTATAACAGCATCCTTCACATGGTCTTAATCTTTCCAAACTGCCTTTTTTTCCTTACCAGCTAGCTAGACCTCTTAAATTTTGAAAAGTTTGAGTTAAAAGCTATCCCAGATCTTTAGTTTATTTTATTCACATCAGTTCAGTTACTTTGAACTTTCATATGAGAAAGGATGTTTTTCATGATGACATAGTGTTTGTACTAGTGCCCACAGAAATCACAGGATGTAAAATATGGTAAAATGAAAATGAATCCAGTGTCTTGACTGAATCCCTCTAAGCTGTATATGCAATACTTAAAATCTTTCTAAGCCTTAGCCGATATATGAACCATGTTGGCTCTTCCATTTCTTACATTGTGATGAAAGAGAGGTTGGAGATGATTTTGTAGGAAGTTTTCTTTTTGCTTCTCTGATAGTGTGCAAGTGCTATTGCTCCTGGCCTCTTTGGAATTTTCCTTACTATTAAAAGAATCAAGTGAAAACGTGGTTTTAGAGGCTCTGAGTCCTAAACTTTATTGGACTGGGTGGAAGTAGAGAAGCAGAAAACAATACTAGGTTCTGCAGATACTGCTTGCTTACTTTCAGGAAAAAAGTTTGCAATTAGTATTCTTTGAGGGTGTTTCAGTATTCTCTGAGGGTAGAGGGCCTTACAGAGAGATCTGGATAGACTAGAGAGCTGGGCCCTCACCAACTCTATGAAATTTAACCAGGGCAAGTTCTGGATTCTCCACCTGGGATGGGGTAATCCTGGTTATACCTACAAACTGGGGGACGAGAGGCTGGAGAGCAGCGCTGCACAAAGAGATCAGGGGGTTTGGGTTGATGGCAAGTTGAACACGAGTCAACAGCGTGCCCTGGCAGCCAAAAGGGCCAACCATGTCCTGGGGTGCATCGAGCACAGCACAGCTAGCTGGTTGAGGGAGGTGATTGTCGCACCCTACACTGCACTGGTGCGGCCCCACCTTGAGTACTGGGTGCGGTTTTGGGCACCTCAATATAAGGAGGACATCAAACTATTAGTGTGTCCAGAGGAAGACGATGAAGATGGTGAAAGGCCTCGAGGACAAGACTTACAAGGAGCAGCTGAGGTCACTGGTTTGTTCAGCTTGGAGAAGAGAAGGCTGAGGGGTGACCTCCTCACAGTCTACAACTTCCCCAAGGCAGGCAGCAGAGAGGGAGGTGCTGATCTCCTCTCTCTGGTGACCAGTGATAGGACACCAGGAAATGGAATGAAGCTGGGTCAGGGGAAGATAAGAAAAGGTTCTTCACTGAGTGGGCGGTTAGTCACTGGAACAGGCTCCTCAGTGAAGTGGTCATGGCACCAAGCCTGTCAGAGTTCAAGGAGTGTCAGGATGATGCTCTTAGTCATATGGCTTAGTTCTAGGTAGTCCTGTGAGGAGCAGGGAATTGGACTCGATTATGTTTATGGGTCCCTTCTAAGTGAATCCTTCCAGAGACTGGCTATGATGCACTAGTTAAGCGAACTAAAAAAAAAAAAACACCACAAACAAAAAACCTAAAACCAGGCTTTCAGGGTTTTATCAATCAGCAGTAAAAATGGTTTGTTACAATAAACAGTTTTCTCGTAATTAAATCAAATTACATTTATTTGGAGCAAAGCATTACTTCAGGTTTACAAGGCCTGGAGGGAGGGAACACCAGTTGTAAAGCCTTTATCTGTCTGATAAACTACACTGAAATTTCTAAACTAATTTTCTGAAGTAGTTTGGTTACCATGTGCCAAGGTAAGGAATAATTTTGCTAAGTGCAAGCTTGGAGATTTGTTGTTTCTATCAGCAGCATTAATGCAAAAGGCAAATATTTCATTTTCTGTACTCTGACATGTCTAATTTGAACTCCTGTTTATCTACCACTGTACAGTGAAGAAAAGTACTCGTTTTCCTCTGGGTCTGATCCAAGGTCCTTTGGACTTGATAAAACTAGGAGCAAAAAGAAACTAAGAGAAAAAGAGTGAGGGAAAGCAATTTTAATGGGTTTTGAATGATGACCTCAAGGAGGAAAATAAGTAAAAAAGTAAAACAATCAAAAACAATAATTCACGTTTGACAAATCAATCAAAGACTCCATGTGCCATCCATAAATTAGAAGACATTTTGGGAAGCTTGGAGATTACCTTCTACCATGCAGTGTGCCTTTCTATCACTTGCTCTGGTAGACCTATGTAGTCAATGTAATTCAAGGAGGTCAAAACAATCAGTGCAGATATTATATGTGTGGAACTGTGCATAAATGGTCTCCATTATCACACTGAATCATGGCACTACCTAAAAAATCTTCTCATCCAACAAAGATCTGTATTTTATAGCAAACCACAGTATCACAGTATAAGTTTTATAAAGGCAGGGAAGTAAAGAACCAGGAATGAAGGCCCAAATAACACTTCTACTGAACAGCGTTCATCTGAAACTTGAATCCCTCGTTCTAACACATCATTAAGGTCCATGAACTGCATTACTCTTGCAGGGTTCTGCAAAGTGCTGCTCCTGCACCGGTGTTTATTTCTGTAAGGAAATTGGTGAGGAAAGAAGATTTTTTTTTTAAAAACATATTTACAGTGAATGGCAAAATATATTCCTGATGAGCTTCTACTGAGCTGTCTAAATTACTGAAATGGAAAGTGTGCAATCTCAAAATCTAATTACAAAAATAAACTCCAAAAAAATATATTTACTTTGGTATACACTCTCAGGTATCACTTGTAATGCTTGGCTTAGCTCAGAGTCAAGATAAACAATGCTGTAGAAAAAACATACGATGAATCCTTAATACTGCTCATTTACCAATGCATCTCTTTTGCCTGTTCTCCCTTTCTTTAACCTTCATTTCATAATCCAACAGGATGCATAGATACATTAACATGTTACAACTCCAGCGCCCATTTAATACTATAGTGGTGATACTTAAATGTGTGGCCAACATATTATTTTTCTCCTTCTTTGTTAAGCTTTGCTGCTTTATTTTAAAATCAGAAGCTAAAAAGCAAGCAAGCAAGCAGATACTATCAAATAATACATAATTCCATAAGCCAGTGAGGTATTCCAACTAGGAACTTCCGTAACTTTACTTGTTTTTTAATTAACTGATCCTTCGGAAAAAAATTTTGCAAAGTCTCCTTTTTTCCCTAGTCTGGCTGTTCGTTCTTATTCCATCACTCCCTGTGCTGATAAAATTGGTTGTGGGATTGCAGTAGAAGCTTATTAGTGAAATAATTAATCTCAAAAAAAAAAACAAAACCCCAAACCCAAAAAACAAGAAAAGTGTGTCCAGCTGCAATATGGGGGCCATCCTTGCACTATGGAAGAAGAGAGAGAGAAATCTTTTACACTGAAAAAAGAAAGGTATAGGGAACTATGTTAGTTAGTTGAAGCAGCTGGTCAGCATTTTTCATTCATATCATTTACCTTTTTGAAACTAGTAAAAATAAAAATATTTTCTAAAAATATTTTCAGACCATTCAACATTTTTCAGTTTTTCATCTCAGTTGAGGATTTTCAATATTTTGAATATTTTTCTTTTGCCATCTTATGCTTTTTACGTTTGCTCTGTGTCTCCAAAATGGTGTCCCTAAAGCGCTCCCAGAATGCCCTCGATAATTTAAATTTTATACTTTTGTTTATTTTTAAGGAATTTTTCTCATATATGTGTATTTCTTCTTTCTGGAGACTATATTTGTGGTGTAGTCTTCGGCTTTTTTGGTCCTACAGAGTTGCTGAACATCTTGGTGGTTGCTCGTATAAAACAGACTTTGGACTGTAACATTTTAACCGGAGCGTGTGCGCCACAAGCTGAAACCAAAAGCTGCTTTTCCTCAGGCCGACTCCCTAACCTGTTGATTTATGAAGCATGCACTGATAACGTCTCAATACTCGGTCTCTCTGTCATGCCCCCACATGACATTGTCCTGCCTCACGTAGCAGCTGAAACGCCCTATTACCCTCAGAAGGTTCTGCTCAGCTTACTGCAGTCACGTTGTTTTCTGGTGGGGCTGAGAATTAATGCAGTATTTTTCCCACTTACCCCCGGATCCTGAGTCCATAGAGACTCTGTATTAGTCACTGGCATAGTTAGCTGACTGATTTGATTTAAAAAAAAAAAAAAAAGGTGTGGGGGGAAGCAAGCCTTCTTTTACTTATACCACTATGAAACCATCAGCATATCCTACCCCAGATTCAACGTTTACTACTCCAGATTCCCTGCATACTCTGCACCGTGCTATTCATGTCTATCTGATTGCCTTCCACCAACTTTCCAAAATGCCTCTTATTCTCGTGTCCCCACTGAGGACAGATATTCCACTTCACCTGTGTGATTTCTAAGGCTTCCAACATTTGTTTGGACACGTGGGTACCACCGTTGTAGCTTTCTCTTCTGTAGTGTATTTAAGTGACATTCTATACCATTCAGCTATCAGTAACAACAGGATTAAAGGCACCCTCAGAAGGAGCTATATTGGCTATACATAAACTTTCTTTGACAAATTAGTATTTACCAAAGTCTTGCTCTTTCTCTTTAAGAGAGATACCTATCAAAATAAAAGGGCTTGAACAACTGAAATCAATCAGCATCAGGAAATGGTACATTCTGATGGGCCCGAGTCATCTGTGTGAAAACTGGCAGCTAACACTGCAGCCCCTCCTCGGGAACACATGGTTAGGAACTTCCCGAAAGCTTCTAGCTCGCTGTTTCTATTTGTTTGAAGATTTTTATCGCGTACGTAAACTATTATATTTCAGGTTTATCACTCACTATGGTGTTCAAATGTCAAGGGGAAATATCTCAAAATGGGACAAAAAATTATTTGGTTGTATAATAATGTCTAGTTACTAAAGCAGACAGGTTTTGTTAGGTCAGGCAGGTTTTTGTGTCCTTCAAAACTACAACCCAGATGTTGAAATCTTGGATTAATTCTTAGCTCTTGCTCTGGTTTTAATTTTTGCATTAGATTTGCAGGCAAAATAATGAGGAAATTTGCAAACAGAAGGAAAATCTCACAACAAAAGCGACGAGGTTGTCATTTACGGAATATGAAAGTCAGTTCTCAGAAAACACAAATGTCAGGTGACACTAGAATGACATATATTCCTAAAGAATGGAAGCTTATTTCAAACAACAATAGCTGAGAAGATGAAGTAAGCTACTTTCCTCTGT
Organism: Phaethon lepturus; assembly: GCF_000687285.1. Taxonomy (NCBI): domain Eukaryota; kingdom Metazoa; phylum Chordata; class Aves; order Phaethontiformes; family Phaethontidae; genus Phaethon; species Phaethon lepturus. The sequence goes on from NW_010549708.1 coordinate 23,651, forward strand.
AAGAAACAAGGCTTTAGGCATGGGTAACATCCAATGAATAACATGCCAGAAATGTTACTCTGGCTTGGCTCCCTAAGACTTTGTGTTGCCTAACCCAGCCAAAGTGCATTTATTTCTCATTTCTCACTACGGTGATCAATATAAGCTTATATCCAGTAAATGCTATGGAAAAAATGCCAATTACTTCAACCAGGACAGAATCAGAACCTTTGCTTGATTTTTTTCCACACCAAGAAACAATTGCTCTGACTTCACTGTTTTTACAGCTAAACCCCAGTTCAACTATCTGAATTTTAAAGACTCTTCTGGCACAAAGACAAAATAGCGGCCTTCTGCACTTTTCTGAGTCTGTTCAATTATCTCCACAGCCACCATCTTAAATAGTGTTTTTTGTTACAGAACTTACGATTGGGAAAGGTTTGACCTTTGTATCTCTGCCACTAACTGGCACAATGGGCACAGCTCAGAGCAACTCCATGGACACCCTCTGAAATCTGTTCCGACAAGCTTTCTATGGTATTTTTTGCCTTCCTAGCTACATCGCAAGCTAGCTTTAAAATGCTTATAACAGTTAATAGTACCAAACATCCCTCTCTGCTTGAGTTATTACTGACTGCATCAGTAGTATCAAATTCTTTCTCCTTTAATTTCTTTTAATTTCTTTAATAATTCTGGTCTGGGCATCTTATCATTTCTGTGCCAATTGCACTCTGAAATTTTTTGAAATTCCTCTTTTTAAAATAATTATTTTTAAATTCTGAGCAATGTCATATGGCTTCACTTGGGCCATGTTGTTGGTTTTCTCCTATTTCTCTCTTTTGCTTCTGATCTCATCACCGGGGATTTTCTCTGCTTTTACCTACCCATGACCGCCGTAAGGCAGTCTGTCTGCAATCCTTGCAAAGGTTCTGTCCTTTAGTTGGACTGAGGACCACCTCGTCTTCTCTTGAGCAATGCTTTGTGGTCATCATCTGCAGTCGTCGTCTTTTTCTTCATGCTTGCATTACAAGGCCTCCACCAGCCCTGTGCCTTTGTTGGTGAAATGTCAAGTAATCCTGACTCTTGTGGTTGTTGAGCCTGGGTCACCCACTGACGTCATACTGACGCCACTATGAGTTCCTCTTCCTGCTTCTGCTGGACCCCAGGTACCTATAATGTTGCAGTCTGTGGACCCTGTTGTTGCTCCTAAACTGCAGCCTCATGCTTTAATCTGTTGTTTGCTACTGGGACCAGTAGATGTTACCTTTTCCGCTATACAGAAAATGGGTAAAATTTATAAATGGGTGCTACGACTCTCTTCTGCCTAGGCATCATGGTCCTTCAGGCCCTTTATAGCATTGATCATTTTGCCATCACTTCATCAAGGGGAACACGCATTCCCCTTGACAACTTTCCTTGGCAATTTTCTGTGGTCCCCTTCTTAATGGGCTGCATTGCATTTCTGCCGCAAAGCATAGTCCTGCAGCTGTACCATCCCCTTTGCCGCCTTTGTTCAAACTTCACTCAGAGGTCCTTTCTCATCACAGTACAAAAATAAAATGCTTGGACTGTTTTGTCTCCTTGCTTATGTAGTGCCCCTCAGCCAAGAGAGCTAGATGCTCCTCCATCCTCCTCCAGGGACTACTATATCTGGTAAATGGTTCTTAATCCCATCACAAGATCTCAATTTCCATCCAAATTAAGTTAAAAAGCATGACTAGGTTTGATGCCTTCAAGCTGTTTTTCTTGTAAATATTGTGACAGAAGTTGCTTGAACTAAGTAAAAACACCACGTAGGGTTTAATTGGTGGCTCAGGGAAAGATTTATCAGTCGTACCCGTGTGTGTGTGTGTGTCTGTGTACATGCATATCTACACACAAATATATATGAATATATCGCAACCTAATCTTCACTCTCTTTTCATTGCTCAGCTAATTCAGCATATTCCTGCCTGTGTTTAGGAGATCTAGCTGCTTAGAAGGGCAGTCCTCCTCCCTCCTGGCTAACCAGGAGGAAGCACCTTGTCAAGGAAATGAACATGCCTGGTGCGTTTTGTGAAGTACTTTTTAGTTGGACAATTGTTCCAAAACCACATTTTTAAACTAACTCTATGTCAAGTATACCTAACTAATTACACACAAGCTGGCATGTTATGCATAAAAAGAACACATTTTTTTCCATTTCATCATGTTCTGTGTGTATCTGCTCATCACAGAATGTCATAAATTGTGTTCAGTGCCCTATGTCCACTGTGACTCCGGCAGAAAAGCAGGATGCCTGTTCTGCTGCTGCTTCTGCATTTTTTTTAATTTATGCTTTCTCTTTGTACACCTGCAATTGTGGAACTACTGAAGCCAATTATATCTCCCAAGTCTTTTCATAAAACCCATAAACTCTATTAGGGCATTGAGAACAAAAGTCCTGGACAGAAATGCATAGCCTCCCTAAAGCAATTTGGAACTTGACTGAATTACCCACAATAGTAATCCATGCATTTATAAGTTTCTCAGACAACAGTTTCAAGACCACACTAAACAGGAATTCAGCTAAAAATAAATCAAGATTCATTCTGGATCAGCCAATTTCAAATCTAAAAACATCGAACTGAATTTAACATTGATTGTTCCTCTTGGGTGATGTTAATTGTTTGCGTGTTCAGTAGCTGTGCATTGCCTATCTTTAATCACTTAACCTTTAACTCAACTCTGTAAATTCCCTACGCCCTGAATCCACACTGTTATAGGTCAGTTTCTAGAGTGATGGGAATTAACGTTGGTCCTTGATTACATCAGTCATGTAATGATAGGAGAAATCTCCAGCGTTCCATATTTCAGAAAAGTGTTGGCTACTCATGGTTTTCCCAAGACTTTAGAATTTTTTTTTCGTAAGTTTTATGTTATTTTTTCCTTCAGATCTATCCTTCTTCTCACTTCCTCTCTTGCTTTTCATATAAAAAAAACTTCATTCTTAACTGTTGACCTGTATATGGGAGTCTCCACTAGGCTATGGAGATTTTAAAGCATTTAAAACTTCTATTATTGAACACAAAACAAGGAGGAAATTATTTTCACGGTTATTCATGATGTGTTCTTGTAAGTATCACGTAATTTCATCTATTTCACCTCATCCTCACACATATTTACCTGAAGATACAGTGTGTATGCATGTGTCTTTACACGTATGACAGAGAGAAAAAGAATTTGGAGCAAAGATAATTTATTTTGCTAATGTATTTATTTATTATTTGCTGAGGAATTTAATTTATTTTCAAAATGTCAAACCTGTATTTTGTTCCTTGGGTACACAGAAATTGAAGCATAATCAGTTATTTCATTATGTTGTTGAGAGAGGATGGCCCTTATACATAATGCTTTTCTGAATCTGTTTAGACAAGTAAACCGAAGAGCTTCTTTAACGTATGGACAACTATTTCCAAATCACTCTGTTTTGTTTGTTTCTGCAGCTATCTGCACAAGAACAAATACCTGGAAATTATCAATGATGATGCATTTCTGGGAGTGTACAGTGGACCAACTCTACTGTGAGTACGAGAAAATGAAGTAGAGAAAGCTTTAAAAATAATACTATTTTAGGTTGCACTTTCTTTCCCACCGTTATTAGCAGCAGAGCACCAGGGATTGGAATGGCAAGTTTATCAAAAGAATATCAGCAACAAAAGCTGTGCTTTAGGGAACTGATTTAAGAAATGCTTGCATCTTGCGTTAGAAATACTGTTTCTACCAATTTTTCTTCTCAAAGAATCTGTACTACAACCTGTCTGATGACTGTACAATCGTAGTACAATGGTAATACAAACTAAGGACTCTAGTAGCACACGTAAAGGAAATTGAGACAGAGATGAAAAACTAATTTTAGACAGAATAAAGTTACTTCTGGTGCTATCTTTTCTTCTGTCTCATGTAATTTGTCTTTCAGTCTGATTTTTAGTCCTCCAAAGAACTCGTCACTAAAATTAGGAATTGCAATACAGAGTAAAAAAAAAAAAAAAAAATTAAGAAGTTTAAGAAGAATCATATTCCCTGACTCAAATCATCTAGCATATAACATAGCACATAGGACTGATCATGGGGAGAACTGAAGTGCTGGAAGTGAGATTCCCACCTCCACTGCAAAGCCAGAAGGTGCCAGCAGTGCTGACTCCATGTAAGAATCAGTTTCACTTTCTGCTCTTCAGGAAAACAGCGTATTTGTATCAGAATAACAGAGTATTGTTCACAGAAGGAATCCCTGTAGCTATCTATAATAACAAAAAAGTGCAGAAGGCATTCTTTTTCTCCCAGAATCTTTCCAACTCCAGAAAATCAGGCTGGCTACCAGTGACATAGCAATCGACAGTAGAAGTTGTACTGGTCATAACCACTTTATGCTAAGAAGAGTTGTGTCCCTGCAACTGACCTTTGATGGCAAGGTCATCATCAAATCTCTGGTTCTCTCTGTCCCCTGCACTTCAAGTCAGATGCATTGCCTGTGTGTGAATGGTAGCCTGTCTTCTGCTTCAGTCGTCTAAATTACTTTGTCGTGTGGGGTGAAGAGGAAGATCTGGCTGAGGGCCCACCTTTCAGGGCCACATCATTCCTCCACATCTCTTTCTACCACAAGGTCCACTGGAGTTATTAGCAGAGTCCTTGGGAACAGGGTCTGAGACCAGTTCTGGGGACTATCAGGTTTTCCTTTCACCAGCTTGAGGGGAGAGAGAAGCAGAGACCATTCATGGAGTCATAGTTCTGAAGCAAATACCTTAAATAATTGGACATTGGAGGGGCAGTCCATAGTAATCAGTCATTCCAACAGCAAACCATGTCAAGGCCCTGGTCCACCATCAGAAGGAGAACTAGACATCTAGACAGAGCAAAAGAGGGTGTTCTGGAAGCAGAAGGCAACAGATCAGGAGGGAAACCTGAAAAAACTCACAAAGGGGCTGTTAAGCCTCCTGCTCAGGGAGCCTTTGTGGTGGCTGTTGCTCTTCTTCCTCCCTGCTAGTTGGATCACCTTCATTTCCACTGCTTCAGCTTTCAGGAGGGCTCAGGCCACCCACCCCTGAACTAAGATGGTCATTGTTGGAGGACTGTGACAGAGGCTGTGTTGGTGCCGAGTAAGCCTTTTTTATTAGTATTTGCCTAGTAAGGCCTTTCTCTTAATATTGCACATGGCACCAGAGAAGCCCTTTCTTACTCTGTTCCTGGCCGGAAAGACATTTTTCGGTTGATGTAATTTTACCTGGACACCGTATTTCCATTACACTACTACTTTGTCATAACAAATACACAGTCTCAAAGCGAGGTGCGCTCGCCCGTTATGTCTGGGGTCTCGTACGGCTCACGGCAAGTCTTCCCTCCGAGGCTACAGGTGGCACAATGGGCTGAAAAGCCCCTTCCTGGGGATGGCAGAAGACAAAACACTCGGGATCTTAAGTCTAAGGGAGGTGAGAGCTTGCAGCAGCACAAGTTTTGACTCTTGGCGTTACTGTGGGTATATAAAGCACCAGTGTTGTTGTCAGACGAACAAGTAACAGCATGCTGCAAATGGTTGTGGGGTTATCATATGCTATAATAATGTTGCCAGGTAAACTCCCGCTGCAAGGGCTAGCTTTGAGGTGTGAGAGCTACACAAAACCCCTTGGTTTAGGGGGTAGAGATGACTTCCCAGGACATGCGTATGTAACGGTGAAGAACTTCCTTCTCTCTGTTTTCAAGTTAGAGTTCTCAAATGCCTTGAAATTCTCCTAATCTTCTGTAATTATTGTGGTAGCCCAGCTGCCATTGATCCTCAATCTTAGGATGTATTTTACATTTGCAGTCTAAACAACCAGTTATTCATCTCCCGTTAGAATGACATACCTCCAGGACTAACAATAGTCCTAGTAGTATTTCTAATTAGAGGTGTGGTCCTACAGTGACATTACAGAGAAAGGTATTGCTTCTCAAAGGCAGAAGGCATAAAATGGCAAAGTAAGCAACAGTAAATCAACAGTGACTAAAAAAAGAGTATTTCACATCACGATCCTTTGATTTACTAGTTCTAAGCTGAAGATCTGAGGAAGGTGTCGTGGTTCAACCTTGGCCTGCAGATCAGCTCCACACAGCCACTTGCTCACCCCTGTACCCAGTGGGATGGGGGAGGGAAATGGAAGGGTAAAAGTGAGAAAACTCATGGGTTGAGATAAAGTTTAATAATTTAAAAAAGGATTGGGGGGTGGGAACAAAGGGGCGGGGGGCAAACCCAAAAGAACACAAGTGATGCAACAAAAACAATTGCTCACCACCAACTCACCAATGCCTAGCCAGTCCCCAGGCAACGGAAGTCCCAGCAAAATTCCACCCAGTTCTTATTGCTGAGCGTGTTGTGATATGGTCTGGGATATCCCTTTGGTCAGGTGGGGTCAGCTGTGTCCCTTCCCAACTCCTTGTGCACCCCCAGCCTGCTCGCTGGCGGGGCGGTGAAAGTAGCAGAAAAGGCCTTGACGCTGAGTAAGCACTGCTCAGCAATAACAAAAACATCCCTTTATTATCAACGCTGCTTTAATTCACAAACCCAAAACATAGCCCCAAACAAGCTACTATAAAGAAATTTAACTCTATGCCAGCCAAAACCAGTACAGAAGTGTGCAAGATATAACTAATTTTTAATGTAATTTTAACATAATTTTAATAGCAGCTTTAGGGACTTCTGTTAGCCATGGATAACCAGGAATTATTCCACATGTGATGTAGGAAAGGTTTGTTATAAAGCGAGATATCTTCCAGCAACAATTTAGAGCAGAATCCTTCCACCTGAACAGACCTCTTAGGATCTTCATGAACTAGAACTACTTAAACAGGAACAGAATAGTTTCTGAAACTCATACATATGCACTGCCTTGAGAAGGCTGAAGTCTAAATGAACAAAAATTGAGCGGAACCCTAATATTTATTGTTGTGTCATGTCAATGGCCGTTAACATCTCCCACAGGAGGCAGAAATGTGCTTGAAAATGGTGCTTTATTACACACCCCCCACTGTACCATTGAGACTAATATTAATGAGTTAATTATAGAGAGACCAGAGATTTGTTAACTTGCATAATAGCCTGAGAAGTCTGACCAATACAGCCCTTCCATATCCCCCTTGGGTAGTGTAAACAACTTGGCTTATTTTAATAAACAATTTGTTAAGTCACTTTTGGTTTAGGCATCTAGCTGTTGTTAGCTGGCATGGGAATTTGTGGACATTGAATCTTCCTCAAAAAGAAAGTTCTCCTTACAATACTGTTTCCTCTTGAACATTACGTCTATGAAAAACAATTGACAGAAGATAAATATTCATTTTTCTGGGGCAATGGATGGTATTGCTTACAGTGGAAGCAGTATGGAAAAAGAAATTAAAAAAAGAAAAAAAAAAAAAAGAAAAAAGAAAGGAACAGTTATGGAGCTCAAAAAAGATACTCTGTCTTGCCTCCCTACCAAGCTGGCAGAACTGATTGTCCCTGGACGATCCCTTGGAGTCTCTCTGGATGTCTCTGGAGTTACCTTTACGCACTCTTGAAGTGAGATAAGAATTTATGGTTGATGGGAATGTCTCACCCACAGATCTATCATTTACCCTTTTTTTTTACCAATCAGGATTTCAGCAGAAACAGCAATTTAAAGGCTGAAATGCTGACCTTGGATCTACCCTAATAGGGTAATTTTCTTCCATTTTGGCTTTAAACAGAATCAATGAGACAATTTAACTACAAAGAATTGTGCCTGGCTATATGTATGTTGTGTGAGTTTAGCCACGCTCTCAGACCACCTAGTTAGATGGTATATTTAAGTAGGCATTAAAAAGTTAAGTAGTTTTTTTTTTTAAATCTGCAGTTTACAATAGCAGAGGAAGCAGGGAGTGTGATCACTGAATAGAGGAGAACAGATGCCAATAATTCTGATCCCTTTGTCACTGCTGCATATGGATGTAAACATAGATTTCTCCCTTTAAAAAACTATTTTAAAATAGTTTAACTGTTAACAGTTACTGTTAGTTACTGTTAACAGTTACTGTTAACAGTATAATGACAGTACACTGCTCTTCACCTGAAAATGAAATCTTGGTTAGGATTCAGCAACTCAGTGGACCTGATTTACTACATGCACTAAGAAGAGCTGCTGCCTAGAGCACAAGTTCAAAAGAATACCACAAAAATACTATCAGGGTCATTATTCAATTAGCTTTTGCAAAACATGCAGTTCAAATTCAAAACTTTACTAACCCACACAAGATACATGCGAGTAATTAATTATTTTTAGAAAGCAGAAGTGCTCTTTAAAGTATAATTTCCCAATCTAGGTATAGGTCCTACCTTAGAAGGTTCTGTTCTGTTCCTGCCACTGGGCACTAGCGAGTCTTCAAGCAACAGGAGTAGTCTGCATTTTGCCAATGAAACAATGCAAATTTGTAGATTTAAAGAATCTTTCAGTAGACAGAAATAATATCTGTAGTCTAAGCCCATCTATTGTGTATTTTATGCTTTTTTAACTATTATAGTATTGTAGTACTCAGAAATCTGTATATCATTAGGTAAAAATTCCCAGTGGTACTATGATGCATTCAATCTCGTTTTCTCAATTATCTGTCTTTTAAATTCTCATTATTACTTGATTTCAGTCTACAGTTGCAAGTTGTCAGTGGTGAAAAAGATTATTGACAAAAGCTATTGTCCTTGTATCTAGTTCTGAACTTTTGACTTCATAAAAACAATGATGAATTAGACCATAAAATAATAACCCAGAAAAAAATCAAATCTGAGCAGCTAAGTATCTGTTTAACACTCGTATCATATATACGCAGTTTGTTCAGAAAACAACAGCTCTTAAATCATAAGCTATGTTTTATTCCCACATTCATCTGAAGCTCTCCAATGCCTCTGCAACATTCAATCTAACATGCAAATTTCACGCAAAGTAAGCAACAGCCTAGAAATGTCACATGAAATTCATAAGAAAGCATGCGAGGAAAAAACCAAACAGCTAACAAGCCGCAGTGTTCAAATTGGTTGAGTGCGCTTTGGTTGCTGTTACGCTCCACGGCGTAGAACTCTGCGCGACGGCAGACACACCACTTCCAGTACCTGAGCGAGCTCTGGACCATGGCTACTTAAATGACGCAGTCTGGTCTGGATCTGGGCTAGAAGTGAATTTTGCTGGCACTTTTACCGTAATCCCAAACATTTGACCTCTCCCACAAGGAGTGTGGCTGCCTGGTTTCCGTATCAGCCTTTGCGGGGAGTTGTCAAAGGCTTTGTGGAAGTCCCAGGAGACTCTGAGCAGATCTTAATCACAACACTCAGAGTGGTTTGCAGGGCAGGACTTACTTTAAAAAGTCTTAATAAAAAAAGCCCTTTACATGCTGATTTCCCCCCCGCATATGATATTAGTTGGTGGCTGCCTTCCTGCGGGGCTAAATTGGAGGTTACAAACCTCTTTTACCAATTCAACTACTTCTTCCTCGAGCTGCTTCAGAACTTTTTGGTGAAAACCATCCAGTCCCCCTGACTTGTTATCATTCATTTCATCGGTTTCCTGCCTAACCTCTTTTATAGTCACTTCAGTTTGAGACAGATCCTCTTGACAAGTCTATCAGACCTCTTGTCCATTCTCTTGTGTTTCTTTAAGTCTGCCAGCTCTAGCTTAGCAGTAGTAGCAAGACATTCTTCTCAAATGTTGCTATGTTTAAACATCTTAGTTACCAATATTATTAGATATTGATGAGGTTGACAAAACTGCTGTCAGTTCCCATTTTTCTGAGCACCCAAAGTCAACACTGATTGCACAATGACACAGAACAAAGAAATTATTTAGGAAAATGTGTCTTCTGTACGAAAGCAGACACAGATAAAATAGTCTGGCAAACTCCAACTACTGGGATTCACGTTGCTCTGAAGATTAGTAATTATTATTGAAAACCTTTTCAATCCTCTACTTTCTAGTTTGAAAACAGCTGCTATGCTGCTTGATGCAGATTGTGAATCTGAATGGATAATCCTTAAGACTGGATTTGTGAGGCAAAAAGAAATCCCTGTCAATCCCACACTTTCCTCTGACCAGCTGAAGCGTGGGCCTAGGTAGGGTAACTAAGACGTTATCTTCCACTGGGAGACAAATTATCACCGGACTCCCAGGAGGCTTCTCCATTTGCAATAGCGGTTGTACAGAGAGGTCACAAGACCTCTTGGTGGCAGACACCATACCAGCAGTTTAGGGACTTCCCAAACTGGGGATTTTGGAAACCTCCAAACTTCTGAGACATTGTGCTTAACATGGCCCACGGATGGGACCAACCACCTTTTGTCAGCCCTGCAACAGGATTAATCCTAAATCAATGAGAACTTCAAGGCAGCTGTGCCTATATCTTCTCCCCAAGCAGAGTTTTGAAAAGAAAACCCGCAATACCTGACTGCTTAAACACACACCCATACACACGTACACAAAGGACTTCAAAGGATACAACAGAAATGAAATAGTCTGGTAACTAATTCTTCCAAGCCCTTTCTTCTCGCTGAACAGACCTTTCTTTCAGACTTTTTAACGTCACTTGATAACACTCTTTGAGTTGCCACAGGCTTCGCGGGCTCCTCTCTGCTCCCAGGGAAGTCGTTTGCCCCAGCTGAGCCCTGGGCCGGCTGCTCCCTCCTGCTGGCAGCCCCCCAGGAGCTGCAGCTCCCTCCCCTGCGCGCCCGGGGCCCTGGAGCGGCTCCTCTCTGCGGCTGCTTCCAAAGCACAGGCCCCTGTCCCCCCTCCAGGATGTTCCTCCTGACCCAGCCATTTCTGATGGGAACGTGACACACCTATGAATAAAACCAAAACAAAAAGGGATATTGTCCTTCTCGTTACCTTGCTATGTGGCCTGCACAACGAACCACCGCACTGGCTTTCACGATTTAATGATGCAATTTTGTGAAAAGATTATACCTTTTTTCATTTTTAAGTCTCTTGCCTCACATTCTTAGGTGCCCCAAAACTCATCTCACAAGAGTGAATAATCATTCCCAATCACCTTCTTTACAACATGCATGGCATCTACGGTCTCCTACTGCTTCCAGTCCTGGCTTTTCCTAAGAGAAAAGTCCTTATCTACTCCTTATAATTTCATATATAAACAATTTGATACTTTTCATGATTCTTGCTGTAGCTTTCTGTGCTTTTATTTTAAACTGCATATAGTATTTATAGAACTGCATATAGTATTTAAGGTGCATTCAGATTTACAAAGTGAAGTTTTTCTCTTCTATTTTCTATTTCTTCCACAAAAATTCTTAGCACTCTATCTCCCCTCTACATTACTAAATAGCATCGACCTGACATTTGCAGAGAGGACTCCAAGATCCCTCCAGAGCGCTAGGTAAATTAAACCCCATTGTCATCCACGTACAGTTAAGATTGCTTTTTCCTAAATGCACTTTGCATTCATCAATATTGAATCACGTCAGTTATTGTACTGCTCGGTCACTTAGTATTGCAGGATCCTTCCGCTGCTTCAGTCAATCAGCTTTAGCTTTCACTACCTTATTTTGTATCAGAAACAAAATTGGTTGCAGCTACTTTCATTTTCTTTCCAGTCTATGAATATTTTAGTAGTACCAGCGTTAACCTGGCCTCTGCTGCGATGAGGTGTATATTCAGACACCAGTTCGTTTTCCATTCTTCCTCTAGCATGAAAACCTATCATCTGTTCCCAGGCTTCTCCCCTCACTCTTTTATTTTTTTAATTAATCCAGGAGAACCATTCTCCTTGTCACATAACAGACTAGTTATCTCAACAGCCCTTGATATCTGATTTTGTCAAGGCTTTTTCAGAAATCCCAATTCATTGTACAAACAGGATCATCTTTCTCCGTATGCTTGTGCCAGAACACCTCCAAAGAACTCCCAAGAGTTTGTGAGATGTCATTTCCCTTCCAAAAGGTCTTAGCACCTCCATCACACAGCATTTAACCATGTTGCCTTCCTGCAGGTAGCTGCCACCACCATGAGGACTTGAGGGAGACCCATGGGGGTTGCTGAAAGGCCAGCCTTGTCTTGGTAAGATCTAGTCCAAGATCTTGTTTACCAAGATGTTTTGCTTCAGAAAGACAGCTCTATAAAATAAGGAAATTAGTGAAAAACAAAAAGGAGGAGGCCGCTAAGTTAAGGGACTGGAGCATCCATCATAGCAGGACAGGATGAGAGAGTTGGAAATGTTTAGTCTGGAGAAGAGTCAGGGGACTCTTACCAATGTGTATAAATACTTGGGGGGGGGCACACAATGGGACTGGGAAGAAAGAGCCAGGATCTCCTCCGTGGTGCCCAGTGACAGGACAGGAACCAACAGGCACAAACTAAAATACAGGAAAGTCCATTTTGACATAAGAAAAAACATCTTTACTGTGAGGTACTGGAACACATTGCCTCGAGAGACTGTAGAGTCTCCAATCCTGGAGACACTGAGAAGTCAACAGGGCACAGCTCTGAGCAACCTGCTCCAGGTGACCCTGCTTAGAGCAGGGAGGTCAAACTGGATGATCTGGAAGCTCAACTATTCTGTGACTCTTTAAAAGATAAAATGATAGCAGGCAGCACTCAGACTTTTCTAAGAGACAATAAGAAACATATACTACTTGTCAAAAAGGACTCCAGAAGAACAAAAAAAGAAGTTTATGTGTTTGAAATCAACTAGTTGTGACATATTCAAATATGTATGATAAAAAAAGAAGCTATTAGAAGTAAATAGCCCTCCTACAGAAAGGGGAAGCAATTTCTAACCCAATTTGAAAACAAATACAAGAAAATCAAAAGAAAAAGAAAAAAAGCAGCGCAAACCCAAGTGTTTCAGAAGCAATTTATTTAAAACATAAAATTAGTAATAATTTTCTTTCAGGTGCAAGAAACTAGCCAGTGGGTGAGACTTCTAGAGGGATAAGAACAGCACTCTTGGGAAACAATGCATAGAAAAAAGTTGAATTATTCATTATGAACACCCTAATAATAAAAGTGCTCAAACTACATTCCTACACTAGAACCTTTTTTAGAGAGCAAAACTTCTTTACAGAGTATAACTCCGCGAAAACATCTTGACTTCAAGTGTCAGTAGAAGAGGTTGTGGGACAAAGCAAAAATTGAGTGGAAAACAGTAGCAGGACCAGACAACACTCACCCACCAGTTCTAAAGGAAATCCACCTCCTCCAAGAACTGTGCAACTGAGTTCTTCAACCTGCTGAGGTGGACTCAGTACCAGAGAAATAGAAAGCAGCAAACATACGAAGTTTTCTGAGAGTTTCAGGATGGACTGAGATAGAAGATTTTAATTTCAGGTTATGAAGAACATTGTTTTAGTAATTACAATGCTTTCTATTGAAGTATTCCAATAAGTTAAAATGAGTCTAAAGAGGTCTAAAGGAAAACAGCTCTTCCAATGGAAGATGTAATTTCTTTAAAGAATTTTTTAAAAGCATCTGCTTTTGTATCTGATTGGCTTTAAAAGTGTAATTTTAAAAGTTCTGATATTTCTTTATCATCCATATTCTGCACTATGAGATGTTAAAGACAAGAGCTTTAAAACACAGAGAAAAATCACAGGAGGAATTCATATCCTACGTGAAATTGAATGGTATCAGAACTTAGAAAAGTGATATGAAAACCCCACCTCCTCTGGGTTTGATTTTTGCTGTAGAATTCTATCAAATTCCTAAATAACTGTGAGAATCTGGATATTCTGACATTTGTCTTTTTCTTCCTTTACCTAGGGATGTCTCCAGAACAGCCGTTGCTAACCTTCCAGCCAAAGGACTGGAAAACCTTAAAGAACTAATGGCCAAAAATACGTGGGCTTTAAAGAAATTACCAGCTGTAAAGGTATTTCTTCAGCTAATGCGAGCTGACCTATCATATCCAAGTCACTGCTGTGCTTTCAAGAGCTGGAAAAAAAACGGCGGGTGAGTTTCACTAACTTACATTCAGTTTTAAGGTATCTAAGTAAAGACAATGTTTTAGTATTAATATAAAATTATATCTATGGGCACTTTTGTGACCTTTTTTCCTAGATATAGAGGACTCTCTTTGAAACGGAGATTACAATTTCAAACTGACAGAAGAAAGAAGTGTTGATATAACAATTTGTAGGATCTTTTGCAACAGCTCCTCCTTTTGTTGAGCCCAGAAGTAAAGGCGGAAAAAAGAAAAGGGTAAAGTGCTATAACACAGAATGTGCTGTAGCAAGGACTGGAAAAAGAAGTTTTGGAGGGGTTATAGCCTCATGTCTCATATTTTCTAGCTGAAAAGCTCAGAATAAATTATTTGGTTATAACCGTGTAGACCGATTATTTCACATTCCATTTTGGCAGGATTTCTGGCCTTCTAATCAGAACAGGTGGCGATAGCTTTTGGAAATAAAAAAATACATTTATAGATGTCCTGATGCAACACAACAATTCCTCTGCTGGGGGAAGGGAGGGGGAACGACCTACTGTGATTAGCAGCAGAATTTTACTGCAGAATGTAAGCTCATTGTAAATTTCTCCAAAGTTTAATAAGGTTTAGAGAATTCTCATCCAGGCCAGCCCCTGATTTAGGAAGACAGCCCCAGTCTTCACTGTTGCAGTATTTGTGGTTGGAATGCATAGTATATTAAAAATATGCTATGATAAGTGTATTAATTATTCAATAACAAGCTCAAAAAGGAATAACATTCACAATTATAACAGACTGGGAAAGTGAGGAGAGAAATGAAACAGAGGAGTGGAAAGATTCAAAACTTGGACAGGAAGAATGTGCAGAAAGAACCCAGCACAATCCAATGACTGAAAGAAACGAGTGTTTGCTTGTCTATTAGTAAAATTAGTAAAAAAATATTAGAAAATTTCTCACACTGAATTGTATGCAATCTCAAATTGTAAGCAACCCCAAATTCTACACACCTGGAAATGAGAAATCTTAAAGGTTATGTGATAGTGGATGACAGTAATCAAAAAATTTGATGCCAAATTGCAATTTTTTTTCCTATGAAAAGTATGAACAATTTTCAATTACAAATACAGGTGCATCACACCATGAAGTACAGGATTTCCAACTACTACGCTGCTAGTTAGCTGTAAAACACCTCCAGGAAATACGCAGAAATTAAAATTCTGGAAATTCTGGGAAAAATTAATTTGTGAGCAAAAATTAAAAGGAAAGCAATACTGTGTATATTATCTAAGAAGTTATAAACAGCAGATAAAAGTCTTGTTACCTACTAAGAATGTAGATCCTGAGTAGGAAGCAGGATTATGGATGCTGAACAAGCGAAATTAAAACTGGGGATTGCTGATAGCAACAACGGAAAAAGATAGTTTTAAGAAAAGCCCAGAAATGTTCAAGCTTATTGTTCACTATACATTCTGTTAACAGAAATATATCTGATCACATTTTTATAGATATGTTTTTATTCATGGTGATTTGCTTTTGAAGTGTCCCCTTTGTCTACTTGCTGTACTCCAGTCAGATTGCAAATGCCAGTGGTGATTTCCCCATCCACTCTTTCAGAATCCTGGAGTACCTGACATGTAACCAGAGTGGCAGTCACAGTTTTCGTAAAAGAAGATCAGTCAAAGCTCCGAGAGGTCAATTTTACAAAGATTATGCAGAAGAATACACAGATCACACCGATACTGTGTATGACAGAAACACCGAGTTCACAAAATTTCATGAAAATTCCCATTATTACATCTTTTTAGAAGAGCATGGAGAAGGAAATTTTGGGTTTGGCCAAGAGCTCAAGAATCCTCAAATGGAAGACATCCAGACCTTTGACAGTCATTATGACTATCCTGTCTGTGGAGGCAATGAAGATGTAATATGCACTCCAGAGCCTGATGAGTTTAATCCCTGTGAGGATATAATGGGATATCAATTTCTGAGGATTGCAGTGTGGTTTGTGAACCTGCTGGCCATCCTAGGTAACATTTTCGTCCTTTTCATCCTTCTCACCAGCCATTACAAACTGACTGTACCACGCTTTCTGATGTGTAACTTGGCCTTTGCTGATTTTTGCATGGGGTTGTACCTCCTCCTGATTGCTTCGGTTGATCTCTACACCAGGTCAGAGTACTACAACCATGCTATAGAGTGGCAGACTGGCCCTGGTTGCAACACAGCTGGCTTCTTCACGGTCTTTGCTAGTGAACTCTCTGTATACACACTAACTGTGATCACCCTGGAGCGCTGGTACGCCATCACTTTTGCCATGCGCCCAGACCGAAAGATTCGCCTCCGGCATGCCTTGGTTATCATGCTGGGGGGGTGGCTCTCGTGCTTTCTTCTTGCCCTTTTGCCACTGGTTGGCGTCAGCAGCTATAGCAAAGTCAGCATCTGCTTGCCCATGGACACTGAAACACCAGTGGCTGAAGCCTACGTTGTCTTTGTTTTAATATGTAACATTATTGCTTTTGTCATCATTTGTGCCTGCTACATAAAAATCTACGTAACTGTGCGAAACCCTCAGTACAAGTCAGGGGACAAAGACACCAAAATTGCCAAGCGGATGGCTGTGTTGATTTTCACTGACTTTCTGTGCATGGCTCCCATCTCTTTCCATGCTTTATCTGCCATTATGAACAAACCATTGATAACTGTCACCAATTCCAAGATTTTGCTGGTACTCTTCTATCCACTCAATTCTTGTGCCAACCCCTTTCTTTACGCTATTTTCACCAAAGCTTTCCGAAGAGACATGTTTATCCTGCTAAGCAAGTTTGGTATATGTGAGCATCAGGCTCAAGTCTACAGAGGTCAGACAATCTCAGCCAAAAACAGCAGCGGCTCTTATGGGCAGAGAATCAGCCGAGGGATAGGTCAGATTTTTACAAGCATTCAAGACCCAGTCAACGATTACCTTCCTGCCATGACAACGCAGAACCAAATTCTCACGGAAGAATGCAAGCAAACTGAGCTATAACATCTCAAAGTATCACAGCCACAGTTTGGTCAAGAGGTGGTTGTGGACAGTGAATCAAGTGAGAAGATAACATTCTCCATACCCTTTTTCCCTAGCCTATCCTTTGTGATGTCTGAAAGTACCTTCAGTGTGGTCTTTTAGACAAGTCACTCATTTGAACATCTTGCCTCACACTCTTATCATGCAGGTCAAAAGATACTCTTCTGATGATAATGCTGGAAGTAGATGTGAACGCTCTATCTAAATAGGAAAATTAATAAATATTAACTCAGAAAATATGAAATATACCCTCATCTGAAAAATTTAAGGAAGCAGGAGACCAAGCATAGAACTTGGGGGTACTTGTATGACTAAAAAAAGGATATAAAGTTTTATAATTAAAATGAGATTATAAAAATATTAAAGGTTGAAGTCCTCAAATGCCATCTGCCTATGTGTCAAAAGGTTCAACTGGCTTTCTAATAGCAAATTTCTAAAACTTCCACCAGGGCCTAAAATGGAACAGACTCCTTCTGCTTCTGCCATCCTGACCTAAAACAAAGCTAGCCCTTTGTTTGCAGTTCTTGAGTTAGTTGAGTGAGGTGGGAAAAGAAGCCTCTTCATATTGCCTTCATAGTGGTAAAAGGCAAATGTCATTGATTTTGCATCTGCTTATAAGACAGCAGGTAAGAAAATTTAGGGCATTTGTCTTTGCGTGCTGTAAAAAGTCCCTTACTATGACCCTCTCACTTTTTGATAAACCTACTTAGGAGATGGTTTAGTTTGAATTTGTTTTGAAGACCAGTCTATCCAGACAAGTTAATGACGTTTGTGTTTTTTCGATGGCTAATACTTAAGACTGTACTAAATTTTCTCTCAATTATCCGTTCCTTACCCAACTCCAGTACAGTTTAATCTGAGCATGCTTATTACTCTGAACACCCTGTAACTACTACTTTCTCACCACTACTGCTATCTCTGCTTACCCCTCTCTTACAGGGCTAGAATGACTTTCCTTTTAGCACTTGCTATGTTGAGCTGCCTCAAATCTACACTTAGACAAAGGGAGTGGATCATACCTTCAGGTTACCTCCTGCCCTTCAGTTACTGAATTGAAGGCTAACCACTAGCTCCTCCAACACAGTTTAAGAACATGTCTCCATCTTGTAGCGAGATCAGTTATCTGTTATCAGTTATCTGACTTCTGTAATGGCTGCAGTACAACTACATAAACCACACGGTTAGCTTCTGGTTGAGCCATAGCCTGTCTGTGGTTTCAACACATACTCCACCCTGCACTTAAGGAAATCCAAGCTCAGATACAAGGAAGAATGCACAGTCTTTTGCTCCAGTGAAGCACTAAAGCATTCTTCTGCCATACCTGCTCCTAGATGAAGCAAAGCCAAGCTCAAGCTTGGCTGTGCTCAGTTGATACCTACACCACAAACAAATGAACCAGGGCCTGGGTCTCTACATCTCCTGCAGACATCAGGACTCAGGGTAGAGCTGCTCTGCACCAGCTTGCTTGTTAATAGTTGTGTGGCCCGAGTGCCTCATTCTGACAGCAGGATCAGACCTGTTCTCAGCCAGCTGTAAAGACTAGCTCTGTAGGACCGCTACCAAGCTTGCCATTGATCATTTCACCCGTCCATCTGGAAGGCTAACAACGAGAACGAAGAACATTGGGTGAATCTTTGCCTTCAGGTAGGTAATTTAAAATTAATTTTAAGATTAACTATTTTAGACAATAGTCAGATCTTTTATAATGTGGGTTAGTAGTACCCAGAAAAACGTATCGGTAGAGCCCCTCAAACGGCTAGCTACTACAGCTGGAAACTGCATGATTGCAAATGTCATGTATATGCTCCCAATTCAAACTCAGTTTGATTCCATATTCCTGATTATAAATGAAGGCTGCTTCAGTAAGCAGAAACAAGGGCCTAGATTCACCATCTCTGTGAGATGGTCTCAAAGAAAAATTTTTCTGTCATTGTTAACATCATTAAAAAATTACAATATTGTATTCTAGATTAATTTAGCTGCTTATTTTGAAGAGGAGCATGTTTCCATTTCTGGTTGATTCTTAGTAAACTTTGAAACCAAAACTGCTGAAAACCATGCAAGTAATAATTTATGACCTCCTCTGTGATCTGGACTCACCTAGTGTTAACCACAAACATAAAAGTAGCTTCTTAAGCGGTCAGATCAGAAAAATTTCCTACTCTTGAAACGACTGCATTTGGAATGCTCTGGCCGTGTCCGAGAGGCCCATTAAAAATGTGTTATCTCAAGATGCAACCCCCACCCTGGGTTCTGTCACCCTTCTGATACTGGAATAATCATTAAAGGCAGAAAAAAATTCCTGAGTGCCTTTACTTAGCACCTCAGCAGCAGCTAAGACAATCAAGTTCTAATAGACAAACTGTACATTTATGCTACGTAGTTCATAGATACTAGTGTACCAGTGGAAAAAGAAAATCCAAGCCTGAATCATATTCTTTTTCAGAAAGAGATGAAAGAATAAATGAACATTTATTTTAAAAGTGCTTTTAAAAGTAACATGGATCACTTATTTCAAATCTCTTTTTACCTTAAAAAAACCCCAGAATATTTGTTCCATGGAAATTAATAGGATGTTGGAAAGATGTGGGATGTTGGACTGATTGCAGTATGCTTTTGCATTAATACAGCTGTTTGCTGTTACTAATGGCTGATGGATATATTTACACGTTATTGAACTTTATCTCCCATCATTGCGTATATTTTTTGTCTATTAAAAGAATTCTATGACGTTACTTTTATGAACAAAGTTTGGTATTTCTGGTTTATGTCTTGAATATTCCTTCTTGTGTTTAACTTGGTCAAAAATATTTAAAAAGCTATTGGAAATATCCAGGCAATAGACTTCAAATAATTTATTTGCCAGACTTTTTCTTGTAAATGTTTGTATCATATAGATATTCTCTTGCATTTCTGCTCAATCAATCCCTTCAGCTACTTTTGGTTTTGCCTATACCCTTATGTAATACTTGTTATTTTAAATCTGTCTCAGCAAGATGTATTGTTTCTGGCATTCAGTACATATTTTCTCTAGAATGCTTTAGAAATAGTGCAGAGCATTGGAATAAAATGTTTTGTTTGAAATTGTACAAGGCTCAGCAAGTTTTTCTGAGGGTTTTAACTTCTTTTACAGGAAAAATATTTTAATACTATTTCTCTTGCACCCAACTTAATTGTTAGAATCATAGAATAGTTTGGGTTGGAAGGGACCTTTAAAAGGTCATCTAGTCCAAACCCCCCGCAAGAAGCAGGGACATCTCCAATTAGTTCAGGTTGCTCAGAGCCTCATCCAACCTGACCTTGAATGTTTCCAGGGCATCTACCGTCTCTGTGGGCAACCTGTGCCAGGGTTTCACCACCCTCATGGTGAAAAATTTCTTCCTTAGATCTAGTGTGAATCTGCCCTCTCTTAGTTTAAAACCATTACCCCTTGTCCTATCGCTACAGGCCCTGCTAAAAAGTCTGTCCCCATCTTTCTTATAAGCTCCCTTTAAGTACTGGAAGGCTGCAATAAGGTCTCCCCGGAGCCTTCTCTTCTCCAGGTTCAACAACCCCGAATCTCTCAGTCTGTCCTCAGAGGAGAGGTGTTCCATCCCTCTGATCATTTTTATGGCTCTCCTCTGGACCCACTCCAAAAGGTCCATCTCTTTCTTGTGCTGAGGGATCCAGAGCTGGATGCAATACTCCAGCTAAGGTCTCACCAGAGTGCAGCAGAGGGCAGGACTTGCCCTTGGTGAAGCCATGCTGGCTGTCTCGAATCACCTCCCTCTCCTCCATATGCCTTGAGTTTCTAGGAGGATCTGTGCCATGTTCTTCCCAGGCACAGTGGTGAGGCTGACAGGTTGGTAGTTCCCAGGGTCCTCTTTGCTACCCTTTCTAAAAACAGGTGCAAGGTTTTTGTCCAGTCTCCAGGGACTTCACCTGACTGCCAGGACTTCTCAAATATCATGGAGAGTGGCTTGGCAACTACATCAGCCACTTCCCTCAGGACTCTGGGATGCATCTCATCATGTCCCGTAGACTTGGGTATGTTCATGTTCCTCAGGTGGTCTTGAACCTGATCTTCTCTTACATTAGGAGGGACTTTGCTTTGCTCCCCCAGTCCCTGTCATGCAGGCCGTCCCATCAAGAGGTGTGGGAAGAGACACTGCCAGTGAAGACTGAGGCAAAGAACTCATTGAGTACCTCAGCCTTCTCCTTGTCTGTTGTTACCAGTTTGCCAGTCTTGCTCATCAAGGTGAGGGGGGTATGCTTTCTTTGACCTTCCTTTTCTGGCTGACATGCCTGTAGAAACCCTTATTATTCTTTGCACTCCTTGCCAAGTTCAGCTCCAGCCACACCTTGGCCTTCCTGACCCAATGCCTCCACAACCAGGCAGCGTCCCTTCCTAGGATACCTGTCCCTGCTTCCACTGCCTGGGCATTTCCTTCTTGCCTTGTAGTTTGACCAGCAGGTCTTGACTCAGCCAGGCTGGTCTCTTGCCTTCCTTTCCTGACTTCTTGCACCTGAGGATCAAGAGCTCTTGCACTCTATTGAAAATGTCCTTAAAGATCTGCCTGCTCTGTTCTGCTCCCTTGTCCCTGAGGGCACTTTCCCAGGTGGTCCTATTGACTCACTCCTTGAAGTTGCCAGCTCTTGGTGGGTCTCTCCTCTCCCTTGGCATTTCTCTGCCTCAGAAAACCCCCTGTGCTCTGAGATGTGGATCAGGCCAGCTCCGGAGCAGCTCCCCTCGGCGACGGACTCAGGGGTTCTCCTTGGCCAACCGATTGTTCTCCTGGGCTGGCCTACAGCCAAAAAGATTGACTACATGACACACTGTTTGACAGAGGTTTTGGGTTTTTCCCCACCACTACCCGGGGAAGGAGTGTCCTAAATAGCCATCTCAGACAGTGCATCAGGGATGGGAAGGAACAGTAGTAGTACTGCTGAGCTCTAGGGTTCCAAAACCCCCAAAATTTATGTCATTAATTACATTCCAGGTAATCAGAAGAATCACCTAATAGCCATGAGGTCCTCTTTAAAAGACTAAATCTGGAACCTTATCTTTTCCATTCTCTTTTCTAAATCTAATGTGTACATGACAGTGATTAAGGATTGGATACTTGCATAGTAAGAAGTTTGTGTGGTGAAGAGACTTGACTGCAGGAATTCTCAGAAAAACTAAATGAATCTGCCTGTATGCAACCTGAGAGAAGATCCCTCCGCTCCCACTAGGTCTTCCGTCAGAGCAAATGTCCTTTGTCCCATATTTGCCAAAATTTATGCTGCCAAATTTTATGGTCAGTAATTCTTGTCGGGGAGG